>NC_047675.1:42562863-42662863 GCF_011762505.2 Arvicanthis niloticus | reverse complement strand
CTGGATTCCTCAGTCCCTCCTGCAACTCTTCCACAAGATTCCCTGAGCTCCATCTAAGTTTGGCTGTGGGTGTCTGCATCTGTTTCCATCAGCTCCTGGGTGGAGCCTCTCAGAGGACAGTTATGCTAGGCTCCTGTCTGTAATCATAACAGAGTATCATTGATAGTGTCAGGGATTGGTGCTTGCCCATGGATGGGTCTAAAGTTGGGCCAGTCATTGGTTGGTCATTCACACAGACTGGGCTCCATCTATGTCTCTGCAGTTCTTTTTATTTATTTATTTTTTATTGGATATTTTATTTATATTTCAGATGCCATCCCCTTTCCCCATTTCCCCTCCCTAGAAAACCCCTATCCCATACCCCCTTCTCCTTTTTGCTTTTATACAATTTTTTAAGTGTTAACCAAAAGCTTTATAAGTCTGGTAATGCTCAATATCAATCAGAAGTGTAACCCAACACCCAACCTAGATATATTAACTATCTTTGACTGGCAGAGACATGTGAACATCTGCCTCCATGTCTGGCTCCTCTCTCTCTTTCTCTCTCATCACCTAGCTCCTCCTCTCCTTCTCCTCCTCTCCTTCTCTTCCTCCCCTTTTCCTCCTCTCCTTCTCCTCCTTCTTTCCTTCTTCTCCTCCTCTCCTTACTCCTCATCTTCCTCTCCTTACTCCTTTCACTTTAGCTCCTCCTATATATCACCCTTCCTGTAAAAATAAAAATTTTCTCTCAAAATACAGTTAGAGCATAACTATACCAATTTATGTCACTAAGGTGCAAGATAGACCTAATACCCAGTCCATCATTTTGTTGACTAAGCAGAACCTCTGTCATCTCTCCTAAATAAAAGACTTAGTTCTGAACCTGGCTTTTTTTCTTGGCTTTAGAATGAATGTCAGCTGAAAACCATCCTTTCAAATCTTTTCTCTCAAAGTAAATAGCAAGGATTGGCTATGAGACTATAGGTTTTCAACCCCGTCAGAAATCCAGAATGCCTAGTTAACTGAAATTATGGTAAGCACAAAGCATAGCTTCTAAAACTTAGCCAATTTATAGAGACTGCTGAACACCTGGACAGTCCCTATAATACAGAATGTTGGAGCATCCGATCTTCAGCCCAGGATCATCTGACAGACCTAGTGATGCAGAATTATTAAGGGCTGATTACTCTGACTTGGTAGATATAATCAGTCGACTATTCTGCAAGTGTGTCCTTTTCTGGACAGTAATTTGTCTGTAGATAGAAAGAGGCAATTCTTGCCTAGTGACTGTCTCACCACAATTGGAATAACTCCAAAGATGCTCAATTTCTTCTTAGAATCCACGACAGGAAGCTGTCAGGAGCAGACAGGTCTCTAATCAAAGTGAACATTAATACAGAAATGTTTGTAACGTCAATTCTGTGGATTTCTGATGTTTTGAAAACCAACTATCCATATAAGGCAATCTGGAGTGTTGTCTGTTAACTCTCTCAGCTATTTCTAAAGAAAATATAGAAAACACCCTAACAATAAACTCAGATCCATGAATTTGCTATAGGCCCTTAACTCACAGTCTAACCATCTCAAATAAGTTAAAAAAGTTAAAGAAGAACTGGGTCTAAGCCTTGTATTCCTAAATGTGTTACACAGGCACAATGCCTATGACAATAACAATATTCATCTCACTTTTATATTAAGAAGCTTGTACCAATGAAAACCTTAAATTTTAAATCAATGTAAATTTTGTACCATTTAAGAAATTATAACTTCATATTAATAACAATTATACATATTTCTACCAGTAGGTTATGGCTATGCAATAAATCCTAGCTAATCCTCCCTGTTCCAACAAACCCACTACTTTTCCCTAGAAAGACAGCCCAATATTAACCACCTCAGTCCCCAAGCCCAGAGAATAGGGGCACCGACTCTTTATTAACTTCTTCAAGCTGATTATGGGTGTTGAGATATTAGAAGAGGGGCAGGGGGAAGAGTAAATTGATAAGCCTCTGATGCTGTGTCTTCACTGCATCCAGCTGGAATTCTAGGACATCAGAGGTTCGAGCAGGTCTGCTCAGTTTGGCTGATGAGTAGATACACCAAGGCTATGTATTCTGCAATATACAGTTCTCAAAACAAATTTTAGTATCAAGATAATTTTTTGTTTGAATTCTGGAATCTAGTCTTCTGGCGGCCTGCCTCTGTCATGTCTAATCCATATAATTCTGGGAGTTTCTATGAGGGTGTGCTCCCACCATCCTCCCATTTTCGCCTTCCTGCTCTCAAATTTCCCAACAGTAGGGAATCCAAACTTTCAGGTACCAAGGCCCTCCACTTCCACTGATGCCTCACCCCTTACCCCATCCCCCCTCCTCCAATTACTATGAGGGTGTGCTCCAACCATCCTCCCATTCCTGCCTCTCTGCTCTTGAAATTTCCCAACACTAGGGAATCCAAACTTTTAGGTACCAAGGTCCTCCACTTCCACTGATTCCTGGCAAGGCCACCCTCAACTACCTATACAAGTGGAGCCATGAGTCCCTCCCTTTGTGTTCTCGGGCTGGAGATTTTAGAATGGCTACCCCAGCTTGTTTCTTAGGATCATTTGCTTGAAAAATTGTTTTCCAGCCTTTTACTCTAAGGTAGAGTCTGTCTTTGCACTGAGGTGGGTTTCCTGTATGCAGCAAAATGCTGGGTCCTGTTTATGTATCCAGTCCATTAGCCTATGTCTTTTAATTGGGGAATTGAGTCCATTGATGTTAAGAGATATTAAGGAACAGTGATTGTTGCTTTCTGTTATTTTTGTCATTAGAGGTGAAATTATCTTTGGGTGGCTATCTTCTTTTGGATTTGTTGGAAGAGGATTACTTTCTTGCTCTTTCTAGGGTATAATTTCCCTCCTTGTATTGGAGCTTTCCTGTTATTATCCTTTGTAATGCTGGGTTTGTGGAAAGATATTGTGTAAATTTGGTTTTTTCGTGGAATATCTTGGTTTCTCCATTTATGGTAATTGAGAGTTTTGCTGGGTATAGTAGCCTGGGCTGGCATTTGTGTTCTCTTAGGATCTGTGTGACATCTGTCCAGCATCTTCTAGCTTTTATAGTATCTGTTGAGAAGTCTGGTGTGATTCTGATAGGTCTGCCTTTATATGTTACTTGGCCTTTCTCCCTTACTGCATTTAATATTCTTTCTTTGTTATGTGCACTTGGTGTTTTGATTATTATGTGACGGGAGGTATTTCTTTTCTGGTCTAGTCTATTTGGCGTCCTATAGGCTTCTTGTATGTTTATGGGTATCTCGTTCTTTAGATTAGGGAAGTTTTCTTCTATAATTTTGTTGAAGATATTTATTGGCCTTTTAAGTTGGAAATCTTCACTCTCATCTATACCTATTATCCTTATGTTTGGTCTCCTCATTGTGTCCTGGATTTCCTGGATATTTTGTGTTAAGAACTTTTTGCATTTTGCCTTTTCTTTGACAGTTGTGTCAATATTTTCTATGGTATCCTCTGCACCTGAGATTCTCTCTTCTATCTCTTGTATTCTGTTGATGATGCTTGTGTCTATGACTCCTGATTTCTTTCCTAGGTTTCCTATCTCCAGGGTAGTCTCCCTTTGTGATATCTTGATTGTTTCTACTTCCATTTTTATGTCCTGGATGGTTTTGTTCAATTCCTTCACCCTTTTGGTTGTGCTCTCTTGTAATTCTTTAAGGAATTTTTGTGTTTCTACTTTAAGGGCTTTTACCTGTTTACCTGTGTTCTCTTCAAATTCTTTGAGAGTGTTTTTTTATGTCCTTCTTAAAATCCTCTATCATCATCATTAGAAGGGATTTTAAATCTGAATCTTGCTTTCCTAGTAATACGGGGAATTCAGGACTTTCTTGTGTGGGAGAACTAGGTTCTAATGATGGCATGTACCCTGGGTTACTGATGCTTATGTTCTTGTGCTTGCCTTTTGCCATCTGTATTTCCTTAGTGCTACCTGCCCTGTCTCTGACTGGAGCCTATCTTTCCTATTATCTTGGTTGTATCAGAATTTTGTGGGGTGAGTATAACGCTGAGACCCAAATTCTGCTCAGTGCTCTGGCACAGACAGGATACTGCCCAGGTTAGAGCTCTGGGAGCCCAGCTTCCTCTGGGTTCCTAGAGATTGGGGGCAGAGCTACCGCCCAAGATCTGCTCAGTGCTCTGGCCCAGACTGGAAGGAACCTGTGGTCCGGCCGGGAGTGACTTCCTGGGTCCTTGTGGATCCCAGTTACTCCCTGTTTGGGGCAGACATTGCAGTCTGCTTACCTAAGATACTGCCTGGGTTAGAGCTCCTGGGGGCCCCCGCTTCCTCTGGGTTCTGTGTGATTAGGGGCAGAGCTGCCGTCCTGGATCTGCTTAGTTCCTAGGCCTAGACTGGAAGGAACCAGTGGTCCGGGCCACCCTGCAGTTCTTATAGACAGGAAAAATTTTGGGTTGAAGTTTTTGTAGGTGGTTTGGTGTCCTTATCCCTCCACTGAGAGTCTTGCCTGGCTACAGGAGGTGCCCTTTTCAGTTCCATGTCCCTACTACTAGGAGTCTCTTCTAGAGTCACCCTCATAGACTCCTTGGAGCCTTTCCCATCCCAGGTCTCTGACACATCCTAGAGATGTCCTCCTACACCCAATTCCCTCTCCTGCTCCCCTATCAATCCCCTCTCACATTCTGTTTTGATGACCATTTTATTTTTCATTCTGAGTGAGATTAAAACATCCTCCCTTGAGCTCTCCTTGTTATTTAGCTTCTCTGGGTCTGTGGATTTTAGCGTGGGTATCCTGTGCTTTATACCAATTTGTATATACTTATAAGTGAGCACATGCTATGCAAGTCCTTTTGGGTCTGGTTACCTTACTCAGAATATTTCCTAGTTCCATCCATTTGCCTGTGAATTCATGATGTCCTTCTTTTTAATGGCTGAGTAGTGTTCCGTTGTGCAAATGAACCACATTTTCTTTATGCATTCTTAGGTTTAGGGACATCTGGGTTGTCCCATCTAGTTTCTCGCTATTACAAGCAAAGCTGCTATGAACACAGTGGAGCACATGTCCTTGTGGTATGGTAGAGCATCTTTTGGGTATATGCCCGAGAGTGGTATTGATGGGTCTCAAGATAGAACTATTCCCAATTTTCTGAGAAACTACTAGATTTATTTCCAGAGTGGTTGTACAAGTTTGTACTCCCACCAGTAATGGAGGAGTGTTCCCTTTGCTCCACATCCTTGCCAGCCTGTGCTGTCTCTTGAGTGTTTGATTTAGCCATTCTGATGGGTGTAAGATGGAATCTCAGGGTTGTTTTGATTTGTATTTCCCTGGTGACTAAGAATGTTGAACATTTGTTAAGTTCTCGGCCATTTGTGGTTCCTCTGTTGTGAATTCTCTGTTTAGCTCTGTATTCCATTTTTAAATCAGCTTATTTGCTTTGTTGGTGTCTAACTTCTTGAGTTATTTATATATTATTTATATATTTATATATTTTGGATATTAGCCTTCTGTTGGATGTAGGGTTAGTGAAGATCTTTTCCCATTGTGTAGGCTGCCATTTTGTTCTGTTGTGACAGTGCCCATTGCCTTACAGAATTCTCAATTTCATGAGATCCCATTTTTTAAAAATTGTTGAGCTTAGTGCCTGAGCTGTCAGTGTTCTGTTCAGGAAGTTGTCTTCTGGACCCATTCCATCAAGGCTAGTAGTCACTTTCTCTTTTATTAGATTTAGTGTTTCCAGTTTTATGTTGAGGTCTTTGATGCACTGGGACTTGAGATTTGTGAAGGGTGATAGATATGGATCTATTTGCATCCTTCTACATTCGGACATCCAGTTAGACCAGCCCCATTTGTTAAAGGTGCTTTCTCTTTTCCAGCATATGGTATTGCCTTCTTTGTCAAAAATCAAGTGTCTGAGGATGTGTGGGTTTATTTCTGGGTTTTCAGTTCTATCCTACTGATCAACCTGTTTGTTTCTATGTCAACACCGTGCAGTTTTTATTACTATTGCTCTGTAGAACACTTGAAATCAGGGATGGTGATTCTTCCAGAAGTTCTTTTACGTTATAAGATTGTTTTAGCTATGCTGTAGTGGGATATCCTTCCACTACGTTTGCATAAAGCTCAGAGATTGGGCTGTATGAGAGGTAGGCGGAGTGAGGAGTCGGAAGAAGAGGAAGAGGAGAAGGAAGAGGAGGAGCTAGGAGGAGAGATTTGGATCCACGGAGAACCATGCAGGGTTCCAGGACGGTCCTGGGGCACGATTTATATCATAAGGTTAGATATTGGGAAACAACTCTAACTGTGTGGGTATCTTGTTAATTGAGCATTTTTAAATATATAAAGCCTTTGGATAATAATTAAGCTTTAGCGTCTCATTTCTACCAGGTACCGAGTGGATGGCGGGAAGGTCTGGGCTCAGCCAAATATTGTAGAGACCGAGCGGTAGATTAGCAGAGCCATCTCCCACGCTGGTGTCTCATGGGTGCCAGGCCAGTGCTTCTGGCCGGCCTGAGCTGCAGCAGCAGCAAGAACACACTGCTGCTTGTGGCCTCGGGCCTTGCCTAGTTGGGAACATGGCGGCCCCAAAACAACAAGCCAGATTGGGTGCTGCCGTTTTACTATGCTGGGTTTTTTTTTTTTTTTTTTTTTTTTTTTGGTTTTCCATATTAAGTTGAGAATTGCTCTTTCAAAGTCTTTAAGAATTGTGTTGGAATATTGATGGGAATTGAATTAAATCTGTAGAATGCCTTTGGTAAGAGGGCCATTTTTACTGTGTTAATCCTACTAATCCATGAGCACGGGAGAGCTTCCCATCTTCTGAGATCTTCAATTTCTTTCTTCAGAGACTTGAAGTTCTTGTCATACATGTCTTTCACTTGCTTGGTTAGAGTTACACCAAGATATATTATTTGTGATTATTGTGAAGGGTGTTGTTTCCCTGATTTCTTTCTCAGTCCATTTATCGTTTGTATAAAGCAGGGCTACTGATTTTTTTAAAAAAGATTTATTTATATGAGTACACTGTAGCTGTCTTCACGAACACCAGAAGAGGACATCGGATCCCATTACAGGTGGTTGTGAGCCATTGTATGGTTGCTAGGAATTGAACTGAGGACCTCTGGAAGAGCAGTCAGCGTTTTTTTTTAACTGCTGAGTCATCTCTCCAGCCCCCTACTTTTAATTTTGTATCCAGCCAGTTTGAGGAATACAATAGGGTTTTGGAAAAGTTTGGTGTAGCATAGTAGCCATTTAAAACTTCACTGGGGGTCCTTTTCTGTGTTTCACTCCTCTGTCCCTTCATTCCCCTCCCTTCTTTTTTTTCCCTTCCCTCTCTTTTCATGGTTGATTTCAAAGTTAGTCACACATGCAAAAATAGCATGTATAGTTTCTTCTTTCTTTCTTTCTTTCTTTTTCTTTTTTTTTTTTTTGAGTCTGTATGCAGGTGTAAGTCTGACATTGCACCTCAGTAATTCTTTTGAGACAGGTCTCTCACCGCAGCCTTGTTGAGGAGCTGGGCTGATTGACCAGTCAGCCCTAATCCTCCTGCCTCTGTCTCAGTTTTTGTCTCTACCTCCTCATGGGTTTTGGGCCACAATCCCTGGCCTTCATACTCAGATGACCAGCTGAGTTATTTCACTAGCACTCTATTTTATTTATTTATTAAAATTTCACAACATATATTTACTTTCAATTTTTATGTGTATAAACATTTTGCCAGCATGTAGTATATGCACCATATTCGTGTGTGGTTCCCCTCCTCCGAGAGGCCAGAAGAGAGCATTAGATTTCCCACAACTGGAATTATGGCTGGTTGCGAGTCACCTTGTGGGTGATGGGAACAGAACCAAAGTCCTCTGAAAGGATAGTAAGTGTGGTAACATCTCTCCAGACCCTTGGGGAGCTTTTTGTTCCATATCTTCTATGGTGATAACAATTTATTCATATATTTTTCTAGAGGATTTCTGGTTTTAGTGTAAGGACCTAAGCCTTTAGTTCATTTTGAAGTAATTTTTGAATATTTGTATGTTATCTTCTATGAACATGGGATACTTTGAATTTTCAAAAATGTTATCTATGGTGGTTTAAATATGCTTGGCCCAGGGAGTGTCACTATTCAGAGGTGTGGCCTTGTTGGAGAAAGTGTGTCACTATGGGTGTGGGCTTTAAGACCCTGTCCTAGCTGCCTTCAGATGAAGATGTAGAACTCTCAGCTCCTCCTGCACCATGCCTGCCTGGATGCTGCTATGTTCCCACCTTGATGATAATGGACTGAACCTCTGAGCCTGTAAGCCAGCCCCAGTTAAAGGTTGTCCTTATGAGAGTTGCCTTGGCTATGGCAGCAGTAAAACCCTAACTAAGACATTATCACATTTATTTATTTATTTATCTATTTATTTATTTATTTGCTGTATGTTTACATGGTGTGTGTGGGGGGAGGGGACATGTATGATTACGTACCACAGCACATGTATGTAAGTCAGAGGACAACTTATAAGAAGTAGTTCATTTTCTCTTCCCACTGTGTGGATTGTAGGATCAAAGTCAGGTTATCAGGCTTGGTGGCAGTCATCATTATCCGCTGACCTATCTTGCAGCACCCCTTTCTATTTTTAAGGTACTATTTGTGTTTCTTTCAGGAATGCATTGTAGTTTTTGTTTGCTTTCTGAGACAGGGTTGCAGTATATAGCCTTGGCTGGCCTGGAACTTAGAGAGAGCCAGGGCCTCGGCCTCTTTTTTTTTTTTTTTTTTTTTTTTTTTTTTTTTTTTTTTTTTTTTTTTTTTTTTTGGTTTTTCGAGACAGGGTTTCTCTGTGTAGCCCTGGCTGTCCTGGCATTCACTCTGTAGACCAGGCTGGCCTTGAACTCAGAAATCTGCCTGCCTCTGCCTCCCAAGTGCTGGGATTAAAGGTGTGCGCCACCACCGCCTGGCTTCTTCTTCTTTTTTTTTTTAAATTGGATATTTTATTTACATTTCAGATGTTATCCCCTTTCTCTACTCCCCCCTACCCAGAAATCCCCTATGCCACCCCCCTTCCTCCTGCTTCTATGAGGATGTGCTCCCACCACCCACCCACTCCCACCTTCCCGCTCTCAAATTCCCCCACACTGGAGCATCCAGCCTTCCTGGGACCAAGGATTTCCTCTCCCACCAAGCACACACCATGTATGGCTGTGTGAGGCCAGAGAGCCGTGAGACTGCAGGAGCCAGTCTGGAGCAAGAGTGAGATGTGTTCAAACCCTGACAGTCTCATCCTGAGACCAGCAGGAGTAGGACTGTTTTCCTCCCTGCTCCGGGCCTGTTTGTTCCAGCCCATTTAGCCTTACGACCCCCACCTCCACCAACCACCCTTGAGGTAGTCACAGAGCCTGGTGGCCAGATTACAGGTTAAACTTCCTCTCTCCCTATAAGGACATGCCCAGCAAGCACCTAGAATTCTTCTTCATGCAAATGAGGCATTCCCAGGACCATGGCACCAGCCAATAATAGATACTCACTCCCCAAACCTCTACCTACTCCCTGAGGTGTATATAGCCCTTGTTACCCCCCCAATAAAAGAGCTGTTTTACTGAAAACTGTCTCAGAGAAGGCTGTTTCTCCTGCACTCATGCCTGACTAAGTTCCTGTCTGTCCTACCTGCTTGGCTAAGCTTCCTTTCCGTCCAGCCTGGTGCTGCAATGGTGCCTGGATACCCTGGGGGCAGAAGTAGATCTGGGCTAGCATGGCTGTCTTGTAGGCCTTATTACACATCTTGCATCTTCCTGGTCAAATTTATTCCTACCTGTCTTACTCTTTCTGATGCTATTCTACTTAGAATTGTTTTTTTTTTTTTTTTTTTTAATTTCCTCCCTGAATTATCCATTGCTACTGTGTAGAAATAACTGGCTGTTTTTGTGAATTTTTGTGGATTCAACTCTGTTGAATGAATGAATTATTCGAATAGTTTCTTGTGGTTTTTCATTATATGCAATCATGCAATAGTTTCATTTTTCAAAGTTACCGTTATTTTGTACGTCTACGTGTTTTACCTGTATGTGTCTGTAAACCATGTGTATGCAGTGTCCTTGGGGGCCAGAAGAGGGCACAGTTTCCCCTGGGACTGGGGTTACAGATAGTTTTGGGTTGTCATGTGGGTATTGAGGGTTGAACACTTGCCCCCTGAAAGAGCAACCAGTGCTCTTAACTGCTGCTTCTCCACTCCACACATTTCTTCCTTTTAAATGAAGAAGATCCCCCCTCCCTTTTTTGTATAATTGTTCTGGATAGAGTCTAAGTACAGTGGAGTAGAAATGGAAAAAGCAAATACATCTTCAGCATTTCATCCGGTGGGGTGTTAGATATTCATAAATGTTCTTATGCACACTGAAAAAGTTCTTTTCTATTTTTTTAGTTTCCTGGAATTTTTTTCATGAAAGACTGCTGGAGTTTGCTAAATATATTTCTACATAAATTTACATGGTCTTGTAGAGTCTTATTGATTGATTGACTGATTCGTGTTCTCACAGAGGGTTTCGCTGTGTAGTTCTGGCTATCCTGGAACTTGTTCTGTAGACCAGGCTAGCCTTGAACTCACAGAGATCTATCTGGTTTATTTTATTATATGCTTGTTTACTGGACTGTCTTCACATTCTTGGGATGAACCCCTTATGCTCATGGTATATAAAGTTTGATTTTACTTGGGGGGTTTTAAAGACAGTGTTTCTCTGTATAGCTTCTACTGTCCTGGAACTGGCTTTGTAGATCAGGTTGGGCTTGAACTCACAGAGATATGTCTGCCTCTGCCTCCTTCATGCTGGGATTGAAGGTGTGTGGAACCATATCTGGTCTTTATTTTTTATTTTTGAGACAGGATCTAACTGTATTGCCTGGGTTTGCCTCTAAGTTAAAGTATCCTGGCTTCCACTTCTGAGTGTGGGTAAGCTGGTGTTGCACAGTTCCTGTGGATCCCTGGAGGCCCCTGGGTTCAGAGTTCAGCGTGGCTTCTCTTCTACTGCACTTTTCTAATACACACACACACACACACACACACACACACACACAATTTATAATATGTTATGTATATTATATAGAAAAAATATTTTATATATAATTTATATATTATATATTATATATATTATGTTATATAGAAACATATTATATAAAACATTATATACATATATAGGTATAAATACTGTAGTAATTTTTTTTTACTACATGATTTTAATTGAATGACACTTGTGTCTTGGCTTAAGGAGACAGTGGTTGGGGAGAGAAATACAGATGTAGAAATATTAGTGAGCTGAGGTCTTTCAGTGTATGCATGAAGGTAAAAAAAGTCACCTATTTATGGCTTAAGCAACAAAATCCATTTATTGACTTACAATAAATAATAAAACATAAATTCAGAGTGTATGGGCTAGCCCTGAGCTGGAAGGTGTTGTCATAGAGATGTTTATCATAGTAACACAGAACGTAAAGTAGAACATGTGTGTGGAGGCTTGGGAAGAAGATGGAGCTGTACAGAGAGGCTGCATCTGTACAGTCATGAAGCAGCCTGGGAGCCTGTCTAAGGAATTGAGAAAGAGGATAAAGAAAAGTAGATGGCCCTGCAGTTGGGGGGTCTTCATTTCTGTCGTCCATGGCATTCAAAGTTGCAGGAGATCCAACAAGGCCAGGCTTAAACTGTGATCTCTGTACTGGGTTGCAAGAAGAATCTTGTTTTTCTTGGTGAGAGAAGTTTCAGTGGGAGAGATGGAAGTCACAGTGAGTCATTTTATTATCCAGAAGCACAGGTGTGAGGGTCATGAGAGCAGGCAATTTCCCTCCCCCCACCCCAAGGGAGCCTCTTACACTGACTTCTGGGCTGTTTACTCCTGTTTACTCCTAAAGATCTTCCTCAGTTCCTCCCTCCTTCCCTCCCTCCCTCCCTCCCTCCCTCCCTCCCTCCCTCCCTCCCTCCCTTTTTTTCTCTCTCCCTCCCTTCCTCCCCTCCTCCCTCCTTTTCTCTCTCCCTCCCTTCCTCCCCTCCTCCCTCCTTTTCTCTCTCTCTCTCTCTCTCTCTCTCTCTCTCTCTCTCTCTCTCTCTCTGATTCTAGAGTTCAATGATTCAGCTAGACTGACTGGCCAGAGAGCCCCTGGATCCACCTGTCTCTATACCTTCAGTCCCTCATGGCTGCCACGTCCAGCTTTCTGTGTTGGCATTGGGATCTGGGATCTGAACTCACATCCCCAGGCTTGAGTCACAAATGCTGTAACCCCCTCAGCCTCTGATAAGTATTGTCCTTTGAATATTACCTGCCCTCCGCTGGGGCGCGGTGTGTACTTGTCTACACCTTCCAGTGTGCTATTGGTTCTTTCATTCTCACAGTGCTCGGCTTTAACCCTTTCTCTTACTGTGTTTTGGACTGTCGCTTCCACCTATTTGCTTTCTTTGTCTGTAGAAATATCCACTCATTAGCAGAGTCTCTGTCTTCTACAGCGTCTGCCTGGCAACATCTCTAATATTCTCACTTTAATTTGTATTCGATATTGATGCTAACAATGGACAATTTAAAACTTCTTTCAGTGCATCATAAATTAATCCTGTATCTTTTAGTCAGAAGGACAATGTTATGTCTTTCCCGTGTGCCCATTCTTTTACAATGCATGTGTGTGCTTTTGTGGGTGTGTATGTACCTGTGCACATGTGCAGAGGTCAGAGGACACTTTCAGGTGTCATATTCAGAAAGGCCACCTCCATTGAGAAGGGTCCCTCACTGGCCCAGAGCTCACGAGTTGTCTAGACTGGATAGGCTACACTGGAGCTCTAGGCATCCTCCTCTGCTTCCTGTCCCTGCTTCCATCATGGGGATTACAAGCACACAGTCCTGTGCCTGGCATTGTTACATGGGACCGCAAGGTTGAATGCGGGGTCTTGTGTTTTAGAAGAAAGCACTTTATCAGCTGAGCTAATATCCCCAATGCTGTTTTTTTTAATTATAATTTGCATATGGATTTATGGTTATGGCAGATTGTTTCATCTCGTAAAGGGTATGTTGTTTGTATCTAATTGGCCATGAGAGGGAGATCTTTTCTGAACTATTCTATTTGCTTCTCTTTATTTCTTTTTCTAGTATATCACACTGTACCCCTGACTGGCTTGGAACTCGTTATGTAGCCCAGGCTAACCCCAAACTCATAGCAGTCTTCCCACCTCAGCTTTTCAATGCTTTGATTCCAGGCATGGGCTTCACGCCCAGATTATCTAGCCTTAGTTTTTGTTTTGTTTTGTTTTGTTTTTTCGAGACAGGGTTTTTCTGTGTAACCCTGGCTGTCCTGGAACTCACTCTGTAGACCAGGCTGGCCTCAAACTCAGAAATCCGCCTGCCTCTGCCTCCCAAGTGCTGGGATTAAAGGCGTGCGCCACCACTGCCTGGCCTAGCCTTAGTTTTTATGACATTTTATTGCAGTTCTTGTATTCAGGAGTCTGAATGTAAGAGTGTATGATACAAGGCTTGGGGACAGCTCAATCAAGAAAGATCTGGGCATGGTGTGATGATTGTAACCCCAGCTCTGGGGAGGTGGAGACTGCATGATCCCTGGGGCTCACAATCCAGGCAGCCTAGAGGAATCACTGAGTCCCAGGGTCATACACTCTAAGCAGATGAAGTGTTTGTTTTCTCAACGAATGATGTTGTTTAACAGTGCTATGGGAACAAAGAAACCAGATGAATCCCTATCTGTGTCAAGGGGATAAAAGCTGACATTTGCTTACCCTTTAGGACACTGTGTGTGTGTGTGTGTGTGTGTGTGTGTGCCATCACCCATTTCCAGGGAATTGAACCTGTCACTGATTCTGTCTGTCTCTGTCTCTGTCTCTGTCTCTGTCTCTGTCTCTCTCTCTCTCTCTCTCTTTCTCTCTCTCTCTCTCTGTGTGTGTGTGTGTGTGTGTGTGTGTGTGTGTGTGTGTGTGTGTGTGTTTGCCATCACCCATTTCCAGGGAATTGAACCTGTCATTGATTCCATATCTGGGCCCTGGTATGTAGGGCTCCAGTCAGCACTTCTTACTGAAGCTGCTCACAGGCGATGCCCATGTTCTTCCTAGAGCATCAGCATGAAGTCACAAGGCTGAGATAATCAGAGAGGGAAGGACATGCTAAAGATACTGCCAGAGAAGGTGTGATGCACACGATCTAGATAACCCAAGGACAAGCCAGTAAAGTGGCAACTTACAAAGGTGTGAGCCATTGATGGAGAATCAAGCTGGGGCGTCGCATCATCATCCCAGGCTTAAAGGGGCAAGGACAGGGAACCATGATGGTAACACAGAGGTGTTTGTACACTTGGATGGCTGCTGTCCTGGTTATATTGCCAACTTGACATAACCTAGAGTTACCTGGGAAGAGGTAGTCTCAATTAAGGGATTGCCCTGCTCAGGGACTCTGGCCCTGTCTGTGGAGAACTGTCTTGATCATTGATTGGTATGGAAAGGCCCAGATCATGGTGAGCTTGTCACCCTTGGAAAGGTGTCCCGAGCTGTATAAGAAAGCTAGTCAAGCATAAACCTGTGAGGGAGCCAGTAAGCAACCTTCTTCCATGCTTCCTGCCTCTTGTTTCTGCCTTGAGGGATGCACACATCCCTCAGTGATGGAGTATTGGCTGGATTTGTAAGCCAAAATAGACCATTTCCTTCCCAAGGTTACTCTTGGTCATGGCGTTGATCACACTAACAGCAAGCAAACCCGAAAAGTGGTCTTCCTTCGATGACCACATCCATAGCACCATGCCACCAGGACAGAAGTCCAGATGTCAAACTGCTCAGGCTTAGCCTCCTCCTACCCACGTGACCTCTCTGCCATGGTCTTCGTTCACTTTGCCCAACAAGAAGCAGGGGGCGCGAGGATGGCAAGATGTCTCAGCAGTTACGAGCACTTGGCTATGCTTCTGGAAGAAACAGGTTTGATTCCTAGGGTCCACGTGGTAGCCCGCAACGGTCTGTAATTCCAGTAGTGTCCTCCATGATGCACAAACATGCATATAGGCAAAACACCCGTACACATAAAATAAAAATAAATAGATATTTCAAAAATAGTGGGAGGGAGAGTCCATGGATGTAACTCAGACGTAAAAGCCTCAAGGACAGAGATAGACATGTCAGTTGGCCTTCCCGAGACAAATGGAAGGTATCAGTACCATCTGGAATGGTAGCACTGGGCTCATGTTCCAAGGTTGGGAATGGAGATAGAGAACAAGACTTCAAGCCATCCCCGGTTTATCCCGGTTCTCATTCTTTCCCTGGCCCCTTGCCCAGAGGTTATGTTTAGCACCTGGTAAACTTGCTGGCCCTCCAGAAGCCCTCATCCTCCACTTGGCATGGCAGCCTCTCATGTTTCTAATGCAGTGCGAAGTCCATTCTGACCCTCATTGTCAACCTTAGACGACCTAGGATTTCCAAGTCAACTCAGGAAGTTCCAGGCTCTTTCCAGGGAGTGAATTGTCATACTGACACAGGAAGTGGGCTGAGCTGAGCAGAAGTTGTAAAGGAAGTGAGGGTTGAACCAAGGGCTCCAAGAAGCCAACATGTAGGGCAGATACTGGTTTGTTAGTTTATATTAAAAAGTGATGCTGAGATAAGGAAGTTGCCCAAGTCAGATTGGCTCCTGCTTTTGGTGTGGGGAAACTTCCTGGGAAAGTCAAATCACTTATGAGGTGGTTGAGCATGGGAACAAGTTCTGGATTGGAAATTTATTTTTAGGACCTATTGTGTCTCTGCCCAGAGCATGGATGTGCCTGAGAGTAAATGAGATTTCTGTGGTGCAGAGGTGGGCGGATCCTTGAATAGTGCTCAAATAGAATCCCTGGTATCCCATTTGTTACCAAGCAATCTTTCTTAGAGAGGGAACATTTTTATCTTCTTATCTATCTATCTATCTATCTATCTATCTATCTATCTATCTATCATCTATCTATCTACCTATCTATCATCTATCATCTATCTACCTATCATCTATCTATCTACCTATCTATCTACCTATCTATCTATCTACATATCTATCTATCTATCTATCATCTATCTATTTTCTTTTTTTAAATATTTTTATTATTTTTTAATATTATTTATTTTTATTTATATGAGTACACTGTAGCTGTCTTCAGACATACCAGAAGAGTGCATCAGATCCTATTCCAGATGGTTGTGAGCCACCATGTGGTTGCTGGGAATTGAACTCAGGACCTCTTGAAGAGCAGTCAGTGCTCTTAATGGCTGAGCCATCTCCTATCATCTATTTTCAACAATGTATCATCTATTCATGTATACACACATTTATCTATTATCTATCAATATCCACATATATGTACATACATGTATGTATCAGTTTACCATGCATGTACCATGCATGTACTTATCTGCTATTATCTGATCCATCATTTATGTATGCATATGTACATAATTATGTAGGTATATATGTACATATGTATGCATATGTATGTATATATGTATGTGCCTGTCCACTTATCTCATAGTATTCTACCCAGAGTAAAGGAATAATTTATTTTTAGAGCCTAAGAACCATCTTGGGTCTTTAACTTAAGTTTGCAGATCCTTCTGTCCCAACTCTTATGTTATTGATAACAGTTGTCAGGAAATTTAGCTCCTCTGGACAATTGTTATTCGGCTGACTGAGGGGCCAGGCTGTACAGACTGCTGATGAAGAGGAACAAACACAGAGTACTTGATTTACTGGCCACAGTGTGAGGCTGGGACTACCCCTGAGATCCTACAACCTGCTATTGATGTGTGTACAGGCTGGTTCTGTGTCAACTTGACACAGGCTAGAATCACCAGGGAGGAAGGAGCCTCCATTGAGGAAATGCCTCCATGACATCCAGCTGTAAGGCATTTCTTCAACGGAGGTGGCCCAGATCATAGAAGGTGGTCCCTGGTCTACTGGTCCTGGGTTCTATAGGAAAGCAAGCTGAGCAAGCCATGGGAAGCAAGCCAGTAAGCAGATCTTCTCCATGACTTCTGCATCAGGTCCTGCCTCCAAGTTCCAGCCCTGCTTGACTTCCTGTCCTGACTTCTCCCAATGATGGACTATGATCTAGAAATATGAGCTGAATAAACCCTTTCCACCCCAACTTGCATTTTGACCATGATGTTTCATCACAGCAATAGAAACCCCAATGAAGACAAGGTGGTATGCAATTTTTTTTGTGTGTTGAAGTACCACTGCAGTGAGCAGTGACACTCAGTCAACCATACAGTTGTGGGGCTTAACAACTGGCCCTCGGCAGCACACTGTTGCTGGATTGTGATGCTCTGCCAGATACATATTGAATTAATATTGACTTACATTTTCAACTTATGAGATGTCCACTGGGATATAACTCTGATATAAATTCATGGCCAGTACTATGCTAAATCTTCATGAAGCTTCCTTTGGGCCAACCTGGTTGGAGACTTTTGAGCTATGTGTATCTAGATGTCCATGGCTTTCATTAGATTCTGGAAAGTTTCAGCCGTTAGTTTTAAAATGAGATGCATAGGATGAGAATGTTCACTCTTTACTTGGTGTCCTGGGGTTACGGATGCTCTTTCTCATCCTCTTTCCTTGTTCTTTTCTGACCACCTGCCTTCCCATGACTTGTCTTCGAATTGTTCTGCACAGGCAAGGCCCACTGGCACCCTCTATTGCATTTATTTTATTCTGCCCATTGTACTCTTCCAGGCCCAAAATACATGTTTCCTTTTTGATCATTTCTATCTTTATATTGAACTTCTTGCTTAATTCAGGGGTTGCTTTTCTTTTTCTTTTGGCTTTTCAAGACAGGGTTTCTTGGTATCAACAACCTTGCCTGTCCTGGAACTCTCGCTGTAGACCAGGCTGGCCTCAAACTCACAGAGACCCACCTGCCTCTGCTTCCTGAGTACTGGGATTAAATGTGTGTGCCACCATGTCTGGCTCATGGGTTGTTTTTCTGATGTTGTTTGCTGTCTGTTTCTGAGTGGCTCTCTGAGTTTCTTGAAAACTATTGTTCTCAGTTAATTTCTGAGAATCCATAGATCTTGTTTTGGGGGTTGGTTACAGGGGTATGATTTGTGGAGCTTGGAGGAGGAGTTGTGGGAGTTCGATTCTTTCCATTAGATCCTGGAGGATGGAACTCAAGTCTTTCGGCTTGTTCACAGTGTCTTTGCCTGCTGAGTCATCTTGCCAACTCTTTATTGGAACTCTTGAACCTGGAGAACATGATACTAAGAAATGATAAATTCTACAAATTCTAGGAATGATCAATACTGTACCATCTCACTTGTATATCATACCTAAAATAGTTGGACTCCGAACTAGACATAGAAGTATGTTTTCACCAGGTTCCGAGGGTGGAAGGCGTGGGTAGCGAAAGTTAAAATGCCTTGTGCTCTAAGGGAGTGTCTCTTCCCTCTCATTGGAGACTATGACACCACTGTGGCCATAAATCTCTGTCAGCCTAATCAAATGCATAGGACATGGAAGAGCACAGGAGGAAGGGAACAGGAAAGGGAGGGATGTTGCTTGTAAACACTGGAGCTTAGCACTTGGTTTTAGCCCAGGCTCTTCCTGGAGGATGAACGGTTCAGAGTTCTCCATGGATACAGAGGCAAAGGCTCTTGCAGCCCCACGGGCCACCTGGATGTCCACCGAGAAGATGGTGCTGGCCACCAAGCCTGTTCATTCCTCTGTATAGCCTGTTCTCCCTTTTCACCCAGCCCACCCATATTCTCCTGCCACGTCTACTTGTGTTTCTCTTTGGCTTGTCATCTCCCCTGTCACTCTAAGCCCCACAAGGACAAGGACCATGTTTGACTTTGTTTCTTGCTGTACCTTTGTCACTCAGCTTCTAATGAACCATGAATCAATGTTAGCAGAAGGGAAGATCAAAACAACCAGAGGTGAGCTCCTGACCGTCACACCCAGCACACAGCAACTGGGTTCTATTCTGTTACAGAATGAGAGGCTGGACACAGGAGGCGAGAACATCATGTGCTTGTTTACATCTGCTAATTTGACCCTAAAGCACGTCATTCAAATTTTAAGACTCATTACAGTGATGGCTTGCAATTTCCTACGAAATTGCTCACAAATAACTATAGCCAAGGCTGATGGGAGATAAAGTTGAAGAGTCTTTGTGTTTCAAGAAACATTCCACAGTGCAGTTTTTCTTAACAAAGAGACAGGAAACTCAGTGTCTGTAACTCCCTAAAATAAGCATCTCCCCCATTAAAGTGAGGACACATTCTTAAGTGTCTCTGTTTAGCCAGTCTCTTCCTGCAAGTTCTTGCTGTATTGGGGGGTCGGAGTGAGTGATTTCAGTGATGTGAAGAGAAGGACTGGACAGAGGGTTCCTCAGTAGAGTGCTTGCTGTTCTTTCAGAGATCCTAAATTCTATTACCAACACACACTAAGGAGGTTCACAACAGCCTCTTACTCCAGCTCTGGGGTGGGGGAGCCAGCACCTTCCCTTGGCCTTTCATGGTAACTGTACTCATGTACATACACTGTCTCATAGCTCCACTAATGAAGACTAGGACACCGATGGGCTCTGAAGGGTATAGGAAGAGGAAAAAAAGCATTTTTTCTTTAAAGATATGACTCCTGGTAGTCAACTACAGTCAGTGGATAATCCCACACTATTGAGTATATGGACAATACAAATTGGACTTGGTGGATTATTAAAGAAAAAGGAGGACACAGATTTTGAAGGTATGATGTGGGGTGAACCTAGGAGTTACCAAGAGGAGTTGATAGCGACTATGATAAAAAGACACTTATGAAGTTCTCAAGTAATTGATTAAAATATTTTAAAAATAAAGCAAACCTTAAAAAAAATAAGACCATAAATGGGGAAAAAACCCCAAATTTAATTCTATTAAATCTCAAGCAAACCTCAATAACTGCAGAGGAAATAGGCAAAGTTTTTGCAAGAACGTATAGGCAGCCTTTTGTAGGGGTCCTGATGGTGCACACGCACACCTTGGCGATGTTGCAAGACATTCCGGTTGCTCTTTGAGGGTTTGGATAACGAGATAGATAGCAAAGCATATGCCCAAGCAGGAGCCTCTGCCTCCAGGAGCTTTCCCCTAACATAAATAAGCTGACAGCAGCATCCTGAGTTTTACTGCTTAGATTCTAAAACAGGAAGATCTCCGAAGTAGATGACCTTTTTTGTAAAGAATGAAGAAAAAAGTGTGTCTTCCGGCTGCGGGAACGACTGAGTCATGGTCCTGCTGACCCTTCCCCCGATCTCATGGTGACTGGGCTGCCATTTTCTTTCTTTCTTAGTGTGTATGTGTGTGTGTGTGTATGTGTGTGTGTGTGTGTATGCAAGTATGCACATGTCACAGTGTGTGGTGGTCAGAGGACACCTCTGGGTTTGATCTTTGCCACCATTCACCTTGTGTGACAAGGTCTCTTTTATTGTTACTGTTTTTCTTCCCACTGTTTGCACCAGCCTAGCTGGTCCACAAGCTTCCAGGGATTCTCCTGACTGCCTCCATTCTGCCTCAAGAGTGCTGAGATTACAGGCTCACTCTGTAAGACTGGCCTTTTCTTATATGGGTTCTGGAGAGTCAAACTCAGATCCTCATGCTTGCTTGATGAACATTTTTAGCCACCCAACCATCTTCTGGGCCCAAATTTCTACAACACTCTTACAGACTTAAAGAGTCAGTGCAGAACTGAGGTTAGGGTTCACAGATCACTGGGAAAGGACCTGAGGTCTTCACTCTGATGACTAACTTCATCAGATTAGTTATCCTCGGGTAGAAAGAGTGAATTTTCTGATATTTGCTGATAACACAATGCAAAGTTAAGTTTTTTCAGAAAGGTTTGCTGGAGCTTGTTTCTAGGGCTACAAGATCTAAGCAGCCTCGTTTGCTGATGGTCTTCCTTCTGGCTGAACTGAGAGGTGGCACAGAAGATTACATAGCAAGAGTGAAGACAGAGATACATACACACACACACACACACACACTCCACACAGACAAGCATACACCACACACACACCACACTACACACACTTACCACACACACCACACATTTCACACACACATACACACACACACACACACACACACACACACACACACACACACTCCACACAGACAGGCATACATCACACATACCATACCATATTCATACCACACACAGACAAGCATATACTACACACACACACACACACACACACACATGTAGAGTCAGAGTTTTTGGCTTTGTTAACCTCTGAAGTCGAACCATTTGGGGCCTTTCAAGATACCACGATGGTGTAGTTCTGGGACAGCCAACACTTTACCACCGTATTAGTCAGGGCTCTCTAGAGGAAGAGAACCGATAGAACAAATCTCTCTCTCTGCATGCATGCACAGCAAGCTGGTGAAAAATTCACAGGGGAAATGCAGGGGAAAAATACTAGACATACAGTATGCCCAAAAATACAGTAGAAAATTCCAGATGAAAAATACGGGCAGAACAGAAATGGGCAGTCTAGGAGAACAAGCTTTAAAAAAGCTAGGCTCAAAATGCTGGGTGAAAAACATGGTAGAAAAGGGCAGGCAAAAAAAATCAAGGAGAAAAATTTATATGAAAATTATGGACAATATATATTTTCATATAGTGTGTGTGTGTGTGTGTGTGTGTGTGTGTGTGTGTAACGGGAATTTAGCTTACAGGCTATGGTCCAGCTAGTTCAACAATGCTGTCTACCAATGGAAGATCCAGGAATCCAGGAGTTGTTCAGTCCTTGAGGCTGGATGACTCAGCTGGCTGTCAGTGTATGCTGGAATTCTGAAGAAGCTGGCCCTAATGCCAGTCAAGGCTAGGACTTGCCAATGAGAATGAAGGCAAGCAGGCAAGCTGCCAGCAGAGCATGTGGGGTCCAAATTAAAGGTAGATCTTCCCACCTCCAAAGATCTGGATTGAAAGTGGGTCTTCAACATTTGACCTTTGAACTTGCCCACCCTTTCCTTTTCCTCTTCTGGAGATGGTGTTTGGAGGCATTCAGGATGGTCCAGCGTTTGACATTTTCCTACAACACAGCTTCTAACAAAACCAGGCTGTCTGGAACCCCTGGCAACAGGATTGTTTACCTTTACACCAAGAAGGTTGGTAAAGCACCTAAATCTGCATATGGTGTGTGCCCAGGCAGACTGTGAGGGGTTCATGCTGTGAGACCCAAAATCCTTATGAGTTTGTCTAAGACAAAGAAACCTGTTAGCAGGACCTATGGCCGTTCTCTGTGTGTGGAGCGTGTCTGTGACAGGATCAAGCAGGCTTTCCTTATTGAGGAGCAGGAAATTGTTGTGAAAGTGTCGAAGGCACAGGCACAAAGTCAGAAAGCAAAATAAATATGCAACTTTTCTAAGTAATAAAAATCAAGACTTGGGAAAAAAATAAAAGTGGGTCTTCCCACTTCAAATGATTTAATTAAGAAAAAAAAACTCTCATATGTATGCCCAGACACTTGGATTAGTTAATTTCAGATATAGTCAAAATAACCAAAAATAGTCACCACCCCCACATTAAAAAGAGGCTTAAGTGCAACCCCATCTCACAGTCCCATTTAGAGTACTAAAAATGGTGGGAGACAGGTTTCCATAGCACCTCAGAGCCAAGAGAGCCACATGATAGCTTTAAGTTCAGAAGCTCCGTGTTTGGTATCAGGGTGACAGTTTGCATTTGTTGGAAAATGGTTTGGGTTGTTACAGTTTGAAGAGGGCACGTTTGGCATCCAGTGGGCTGGGGCTCTGGATGCTATTCGGCATGGCATCCTACGATGCACACGACAGCGCCATTTAAAGCATGCCAACATTTTCAGTTGCTGAGGTTCAGATATCCTGACGTAGAAAATGCTGCCCAAATCAGGGAAACTAAAGGTCTGTCAGTGGTAACACTGGTCTGTATGGGGAAGAGAATAAAGGCAACATCAAACTGTTGGTGCCTGGGTGCAACTGGAGGACTGGATGTGATAATCTTTCGGAGGAGACAACTATTGCTATGATAAAGGCTTCATTGGGCAAAGTGTCCTCTGGCTAGAGAAGACTGGCCTGAATTTTGGGCATGAGGTTGGAGCACTATTCCTGATGGCCAGTGGTTAGTGCTTCTGGAATCTACATGGCCATCAGATGGATGGTAACTCACCCAGAGGCCTTGAAGGATACATGCAAGGACACAAAGATGTCCGATAGCTATTCATTTGTCAAAGATCTGGACTCTCATCCACCCAAAGCTTCTAAATGCCCTGATTTAATTTGCAGGTTCATATTCTATTTTGTTTTTGGAGAAGCATCAAGTTAGTGTACTGTGGAGAAAAGCAAATTCATGGGTGGAGTTTGTCTTGATGGATCCCGATGAGATTGTGAGCAGGTTGGCAGGATGAAAAAAATGGCTGTTTAGTGAGGAAAAGTGAGCATCAAGTTCCTGCCTTTTAGGGGGAAGAAAAATATGACTATGGGTGTGGCTATTTAATGAGGAACATTTGAAGACCAAAAGCTGAGAGGCTTCAAGCAGGGAGGTAAGAGTCAGAGTTTGAGCAGCCTAGCATGTAACAACATGGCCCTGGGGACCCATGATTGTAGACAGCCCCTGAGAAGAGGTGGAGGTCGTGAGAGGAACTGAGGAGGGATTGTGGGGTGGCATGAGAGAGCCATACTAGAAGTGGTTTGAAGCAAACAGTATGTGAGTGACAGCCTTGTGGGTCTGTCCTCCATCTTTACTGGTTTGTCCTCCATTGACCACATGTAATGTTAGTTCAACTGTCTCCTTGGACAGCCTGGCTACTGTTCTTCCACTTTGTGTGTGTGTGTGTGTGTGTGTGTGTGTGTGTGTATGCGTGCGCATGCGCGCACGGGTGTGAGAGAGAATGTTTGTTTCTGTGTTTGTGTATATGTGTGAGTCTGTGTGTGTGTCTGTGTTTGTGTGCATGGTGTGTGAGTATGTATGTGTGTGTGAATGTGTTTGTATATATGTGATTGTGTATGTCTCTGTGTGTCTTTGAGTTTGTGTGTGTGTGTGTGAGAGAGAGAGAAAATGTATGTTTCTGTGTTTGTGTATGTGTGTGAATCTGTGTGTGTGTCTGTGTTTGTGTGTGTGAGTATGTATGTGTCTGTGTGTGAATGTGTTTGTGTATGTCTGTGTGTGTCTTTGAGTTTGTGTGTGAGTGTGTGTGTGTATGTGTGTGTATGTGTGTTTAAGTGTGTGTTTCAGGGGCTAGAGTGTGAAAGATGAGTGAGGTTCAGTAACAGGAAAACTCAGGGCCTGCAGAAGATCAAGCCTTACCACTGCATTATTCTACCCATTGCTGTTTTCAGAGAAAAGACTAGTCACAGGACACCTATTAGCAAAAGAGATGGCTGCTTTAGTTATTTTTTATTTGTATAATAAAAAAAAATGTGCCCTTAGCAAGCTAGATAGTGTTTGGGGACATCTGATTCACAGAACACAGTCAGTGAGACTTGTCAAGCAAAACTTAACACCGGCCAGTTATACAGAATGGGGTCTGCCTTGCCATGAGTCTCTGTAAACGAACGTTCCCTACACAGATTGGAGTTGCCCTCTCAGGACTTTTCTCAAGGTCTTTTGATGACACATGCACCCTGGAGTGGCAAAGGGACTGAGTCCTAATCCCAGTTTGGCCAACCTTGATGCAAAAGTGAAGAAAAGGAGATGTCGTAGGAACTGGTTCCAGGCTGGCTGGAGCCTGAAGAAACAGGGATTGGTACCCAGGTTTCTCACAAGCTTCCAGTGACACCACAGGTTCTAGAGATAGGTGATGAACTTCCTTTCCTCTTCCAGACCTGTCCCCTGAAGGTGTTGGTTTGGCTGGACTGCAGACTTCATGTCCGTCCTATCTCTCATAGCTTTAGGAAGGCTCAGATGTCCACATATTGCAGGCACTGATGGAGAGGCTTCTTGTCAAAGGGGAACAGTTGGAGTTGGCAAGCTTGGACTCAGTCATTATTCCTGCCCCGTTTTTATCATCCTCCATTAGTCAGTGTAAACGGATGCTCAGGGCATCCAGACTATAGAATTCCCACTTTCTAGCTCTATCAGGGATGCACAGATTACCCATTGAAAGCCTAATGGCTGCTGTGCTGTGTCCCTGATCTCCCCGCTCTCCATCCTGGTGAAGTTAGCTCCAAGACTCTCACTTTGATCTCTTTATCTCAGTTTCCTCTGGATCCACCCTTTGTCTTTACTAGTTTGTCCTTCATTGACCACATGTGAGTTCAAATGTTGTCTCCTTGAACAGCATGGCTACTGTTTCCCTGCTTCCTGCCAGCCTGGAGTAGCTGAACTCTTCCAGCAGCATCTATGGATGTCTGCATTGCCTTGTCTGATTGCCTATTTGCATATTTTTCCCCTTCTATAAAATGTAAGCTCCGTGAAGGTCAAGGTCACCCCTGTATCTCCACTGTGTGGCTAGCCTGCACTAGATTGAGTTCAAGACTTGCCTAGGTAACTTAGTTAAACCTTGTCTCAGTAGAAAGTTAAAAAAAAAAGTAGGGGGCTGAAGAGATGGCTTGGGAGTTAGGCGCATTTATCAGAGAATCTGAGTTCAGATCCTAGCACCCGTGTCAGGTTCCCTCACAAGTTTCTGTGTACCAGGTCCATGGGATCTCCCTGCCACCTACCCTGTCCTCCATGGTCACCTGCATGTGTGAACACACACATAATTCAAATAATAACATTCAGGTCTGTGGTTGTAGCTCGGTGGTAGAGCATTTACCTTGCTTGTGAAAGGCCCTGGATTCATTCTCTGGCAATGCAAAAATCAACACACACACACACACACACACACACACACACACACACACACCATCAAACAAAGAAGAGGAGTATGATTGACTCTGAGATCTCATCCAATGGAATGTTCCAGTTGGGCTTCCACCACACACTCACCCTTGATATTAACCCTTTCATATGGTGAAACCTTACCTCAGAAGATGTGGGCCTATCCCACTTCCTGGTTGTCTCCACACTTTGTCTTGTTCCAGGTCCACCATCGCTCCTGGTACCTGATAGTCTGAGCATATGCTTCATGGTCGAGAGCTTGGGCTCTGGGCTTCCCTGAACCTTGACTTGAATCCTAAGTCATTGCTAGCAAAACAGTGTCATACAAGTGCTTTACTTGTATGTGCACACTCCTGTAATCTATAAAATGAAAGCAATATAATGCCTACCTCCTGGGAGTGGGTGGCACAGGGTAGCCTGCCTCCTGAAAGAACTAAGGAAGGCTTGATGACTGTTCGCTCTGTGTGCATGGTGTCTTTTGGTCAGGGATGAGCGTTTCCATTGTCAAATCTTTTAGAAGAAAATACAGATGCAATTTGAAGAGTGGCTGAGTTCTCTCGTGAGCCAAGAAGGGAACACGGTGGCTGAAGGTCACACGGAATTGTGAGGTGCAGCAAACCAAGCGTGCAAGATGGACGAGCTGCTGAGGGAAGGTGTCTGGCGAGGGTGAGGAGCAGGAAAGGGCAGTGGTTTGAGACGGAAGTAGGGCACCTATGCAGGAGGAAGCACAGCTGTAGAGCTTGAGGTCAGGGATGTGAGGTGGGCGGAGCTTGAAGGCTCTGGAGGTCCC
Organism: Arvicanthis niloticus; assembly: GCF_011762505.2. Classification (NCBI taxonomy): domain Eukaryota; kingdom Metazoa; phylum Chordata; class Mammalia; order Rodentia; family Muridae; genus Arvicanthis; species Arvicanthis niloticus. The sequence goes on along the minus strand of NC_047675.1, from coordinate 42,636,306 downwards.
ACTAGCTGTTTGGGATTTTTATCTCATGCATTAACTATTTAAAATCATGGATCCCTGTGGTGGTTTGAAATGTGTCCCCTTAAAATTCACATCCATCGTGAACCTCAGAACATGGCTTTCTCTGGGATTAGAATCTTTGCACACCTAATTAAGGTAAGGATGGTGTTCAGATCATACTAGATTAGGGTAGTCCTTAAATCCCATGCCAGTGTCTTCACTAAAGACAGACAGAGGCATGTAGAAGCACAAGGAGGGAGGTCATGTGAAGATGGAGACAGAGGTTGGAGTGTCACGTACAGCCAGGAGCTGGAAGAGGCAAGGATGATTCTCTTCTGGAGCCTCTGGAGAGGATATGGCCCTGCTGGTACCTTGGTTTCATGTTTCACATCTCTGGGAGAACACATCTCTGTTGTTTAAAGGCAACACCTTTCTGGAGACCTGTTACGGCTGCTTGAGGGAAAGGACACATCTAATTTTAGCCAATTCAACGCCATTTATGGATCCTGTCACCATATTAAGGCATATATGCGTACAGTAATCTTTGCTTTCAATTTAAAGGAGGACATGGAAGTTTTCCAAGGGTCCTAAGGTTAAGAATTCTTTCGGTAGATAATTGGATGTGTTTAAGCAGTTGTAATCATTTAGCTGACCCAATTGTGCCTACAGTTCGGAACAATGATTATGGAAGGCACGTAGAAATGAATAGGAATTGAGAGGGCTTCTGCGTACTGAGAAAAGAGTTAGCGTGCAATCACCTCTCTTTCATACCTTTGTAAAACGCCGAATTGTTTTCTCCTGGAAACATTTACATGAAAAGAAAATTAATAAGGTTGCTTATCATGAGTCCCAGGCAGGAGTCTTAATAAGATAGAGAGGAATATTGATTTCAGTTCCTACAGTACATTCTCAAAAGATGCTGTTGTTAGAAAAAAGGGAAGGCACCCAAGAGTTGGCACCATCTTGTCGTGATCCACTGTGGTCAGGAAGAGACTAAGAGGAGGATGGGAAGGTTGGGTGGGTTGCTTCTTGGTCCTGAGGTCAGGATGCTGCTGGACATTCAGGATGTAGTGTAGCAGGCACAGTGGGCTCCTCCATTTATATTTCAATGATGGAGCTGCTGGGTGTGGATCAGCAACGTGGCACAAGACAGGCAGAGCTGCACTGGTTCCAGGACCGTGAGAAGAGAGTGCACGCTGCTGCTGTTGAGTGGTTTTCCTTTGGACAGTATGTGTTGGAGACTCTTATGGTTGATCTTCATTGTCAACTTGATGTCCTTTAGGACCCCCCTGGGGACACACCTTTGAGCCTACCTGGGACAAAGTTTCCAAAGAGATTGAACTACCCAGGGAAAAATGTACCATGAGTGTCAGAGGTAGCATCTCATGGACTGTGGTACCAGAGAAAGAAAAAAGAGTAAAAAGAAGGAATGAGCTGAATACCAGTGTTCAATCTCTCTTTGCTTTCTGACTGTGGACACCTCATACCCCTGTTGCTATGTTTCCCCACCGTGATTTATTGTCCCCTCAAACTGTGAGTCAAAATAAGGCCTTCTTTCGAGTTGCTTCTGTCAGATATTTGGCCACAACAAATGAGAAAAGTAACCCCCAGTGCACTGTCACTAATGTCTATGGGTGGAGCCTTTGGGAACTTATGAGGTCATGTGGGCTCTGATGTCTTCAGGGGATTAGCTTATCCATGTGCTTTGTGATAGAGACGAGTGCTGTGTGGCATGCTTGCTCTGTGTCACCATGTCACACCTGTGCTACCTCTGGATTCTGCACAGAGTCCTCACACAGCTTTCCAGATGTGGACCCTTGGCCCTGAATTACCCAGCCTCTAGGACCATGAGTGTAGTAGTCCTTTGTTCATTACACACTTCCCAGCCCATGGTGTCCAGTTATAACAACAGGAAACAGATCAAGACAGGTTCTTGGCTACTGTCAACATCTCTTGGAATGTTGTTTTTCCTCCTGGTTCTGTAGTGATGGAAAGTTTGCCTCCATAATCTGGGGAGGATTGCCCCTTGGAAACATCTCTGTAGAACAGGAAGTAGCTTTCCTTTTTCATTCTGGTGCGTATTTTCTGAAGATCTCTGTTCTTTTTTCTATCTGCAAATCTTGGAAAGATCCAGAGCAGCAGCGTCACAACCACTTGGACGAGTAACGTATCCAAGGCTTGGGTTTCCTAGTAGAGCACAAAAAGTGATTGTTAGGCTCAAATGGGTCAATGTCTGTGCAGTAGACACTGCACACAGCTTAATGGGTAGCCTTCCCCACTCACACTTCATTTTAGCCAAGAGCATCCATCTTAGTCAGGGTTTCTGTTCCTGCACAAAGCAAGTTGGGGAGGAAAGGGTTTATTCAGCTTACATTTCTACATTGCTGTTCATCACCAAAGGAAGTCAGGACAGGAACTCACACAGGGCAGGAACTTGGAGGCAGGAGCTGATGCAGAGGCCATGGAGGGGTGCTGCTTACTGGCTTGCTTCCCCTGGCTTGCTCAGCTTGCTTTCTTATAGAACCCAGGACCACCAGCCCAGGGATGGCACCACCCTCACTGGGCTGGACCCTCCCCCCTTGATCACTAATTGAGAAATGCCTTACAGCTGGATTTCATGGACGCATTTCCTCAAGGGAGGCTCCTTTCTCTGTGATAACTCCAGCTTGTGTCAAGTTGACACACAAAACCAGCCAGTATAGCATCCCAAATTATTCCTAGATGATAGATCCTGGGTGTAGGCCTGGGGAACGATGGCATAGGTGTGGGTGACAGGGAAATGAAGGGAGAAATTTATTAAATGGGACTAGTCTCAGATGCCACAAGGATAAAACCTTTACCATCTCCATTTTGCCGTGAACATTGACTGTGATACCTGGACTCCAGCAAACATCGTGTAACTTCAAGGACACTGACTGACTGAGGGTTAGTCAGAGACAGTGTAGTCTCTAGCAGTATCCTTGAGAAACCAACTCACTAGCTTATTTGTTATATAAGATAAGTAGGTTCCAACTAGTTGCTATAAACCAGTGGTTCTCAACCTTTGCATATCAGATGTTTACATAACTATTCACAACAGTAGCAAAATGACAATTTTTTTGATTGAAGTAGCAATGAAATAATTTTATGGTTGGGTGTATTAGTCAGGGTCCTCTAGAGTCACAGAAGTTATGGAATATATATATATATATATATATATATATATATATATATATATTAAGAATGTCTTTATATATTAAGGGAAATTATTGGAATGACTTACAGTTCGAGGTCCAATTAACCCAACAGTGGGCAGCTGTGTTGCTTAGTCCCACGAGGCTAGTTGTTTTACCTGGTCTTCTGTATAAGCTGGAATCCTGGAGAAGTAGACTCCAACAGACCTGTTGGCCAGTAAGTGCAAGCTGAAGGAGTGAACCTTCCTTCTTCCATTGTCCTTATGTAGGCCTCCAGCAGAAGGCGTGGCCCAGATTAAAGGTGTGGACCACACGCCTGGACTTGATCTGCTCTTTACTTGGCACTTGCTCTGTCCCAGGCTGGCTTTGAACTCAGAGATCTGCTTGCTTCTGTCTCCTGGAATTAAAGGCGTGTACCACCTTGCCTGGGCTTAAGTTTGTCATGATCACTATACTTCAAGATCTGGATCACAGGGGTGACCTCCATTTCTGGTTGCAGTTTATTCCAGATACAATCAAGTTGACAACTGGGCATAGCCACCACATTGGGGGGTCACCGCAACATGAGGAACTATATTAAAGGGTCACAGCATTAGGAAGACCGAGAACTGCTGTCTGTAGTATAGACAGGCACCTTCAATAGATCCTAACTGTGGAACAGAGTGTTCTCATCTGAGTTCTCAGTAGTGAGACTCAGTCAGCACCAAGGCCTTTTCCAATTTCTCTTTCTACTGGTTTGGCTTAAACTTGGCTTTTCTGGTGTCATTTCCCCAAGAACAGTATAATATATATATTTACTGGAGTTTGGGACGCTAGGGGGAGTAACCAAGGGACACTGTCATGGCAGTTGTGCAGAAAATGAGCTGTAAAACTTGGTCAGCGCAGCGAGTGGATCTGGAAGCAGATGGACTCCAAGCAGAGAAGGCTCTATCTTGGCGCTTATAGAGTTTTACTTTGGTCGCATTAAAAAAAAAAATCAAACCTTGGCTGAACAGTTTCCCTACAGTAAATTTAGGCTGAAATATGGTTGGAAGCTTGATCAAGGCAAGAACATGAGAATGACCCAGAAGGGCACCAGAAACGGTATAAAAATCAGATACAAACAATGCCAGAGAAGCTGGAAGTCGCTTAGAGTGATTGCAGGCACGTGCACATACGGAAGCCCCGAGGGCATCCATACATTGGTCCACTGTGGTGCTTGGCATTCAGGACCAGTAGGCCACAGATAGAGAAGGCTGCTGTATGTGTAGTTCTTGTGTAGTCTGCCTACAGCACTAGAATATTTGAGCTTGTTGGGGAAAAGCTATTTTTTAAAAAACCGTTTGCTTGCAAACTCTAAGTTCTTTATATCTGGACTGTTTTCCTTCTCTACTTGGATGGGCATATTCTACTCTTGCCTGCACACTTCATTCATTCAGGGGGTGTCTCCGGAAATTTTTTTGATTCTTAATACTAGGAATAAGTAACTCTTATTACTATGAATTCCTGTTGAACAAAACTAGTTACAGACATGAGCTAAAGGTCTGTCAAGTTGGTTTACCCGCACTTGTGAGAGGCCATGGAATGTTAGAACTCCATTTTTGTAATCTTTGAGCTGCTAGGATTTTTGTGAGTTTATGTCACACTTAGAAGAACTCTGCTGGGGTCCAGAAAGTAGCTGAGTGATGGAGCTGGGGTCCAGGATATAATTGAGTGATGGAGTTGGGGTCCAGGATGTAGCTGAGTGATAGAGCTGGGGTCCAGGATATAACTGAGTGATGGAGTTGGGGTCCAGGATGTAACTGAGTGATGGAGCTGGGGTCCAGGATGTAGCTGAGTTAATGAGCTGGGGTCCAGGATGTAGCTGAGTGATGGAGCTGGGGTCCAGGATGTAGCTGAGTTAATGAGCTGGGGTCCAGGATGTAACTGAGTGATGGAGCTGGGGTCCAGGATGTAACTGAGTGATGGAGCTGGGGTCCAGGATGTAACTGAGTGATGGAGCTGGGGTCCAGGATGTAGCTGAGTGATGGAGCTGGGGTCCAGGATATAACTGAGTGATGGAGTTGGGGTCCAGGATGTAGCTGAGTGATAGAGCTGGGGTCCAGGATATAACTGAGTGATGGAGTTGGGGTCCAGGATGTAACTGAGTGATGGAGCTGGGGTCCAGGATGTAGCTGAGTTAATGAGCTGGGGTCCAGGATGTAACTGAGTGATGGAGCTGGGGTCCAGGATGTAACTGAGTGATGGAGCTGGGGTCCAGGATGTAGCTGAGTGATGGAGCTGGGGTCCAGGATATAACTGAGTGATGGAGTTGGGGTCCAGGATGTAGCTGAGTGATAGAGCTGGGGTCCAGGATATAACTGAGTGATGGAGTTGGGGTCCAGGATGTAACTGAGTGATGGAGCTGGGGTCCAGGATGTAGCTGAGTTAATGAGCTGGGGTCCAGGATGTAACTGAGTGATGGAGCTGGGGTCCAGGATGTAGCTGAGTTAATGAGCTGGGGTCCAGGATGTAGCTGAGTGATGGAGCTGGGGTCCAGGATGTAGCTGAGTGATGGAGCTGGGGTCCAGGATGTAGCTGAGTGATGGAGCTGGGGTCCAGGATGTAACTGAGTGATGGAGCTGGGGTCCAGGATGTAACTGAGTGATGGAACTGGGGTCCAGGATGTAGCTGAGTGATGGAGCTGGGGTCCAGGATGTAGCTGAGTGATGGAGCTGGGGTCCAGGATGTAGCTGAGTGATGGAGCTGGGGTCCAGGATGTAGCTTGAGTTAATGAGCTGGAGTCCAGGATGTAGCTGAGTGATGGAGCTGGGGTCCAGGATGTAGCTGAGTGATGGAGTACTTGCTTAGCATCCTAAAGGCCCTGGGATTGATCTCCAGTTCTGCAAAGAAGAGTTAGGAGGGAGGCCAGGTACTGGTGCCCAGGGTGGAGTCTGCATGGGGCTCCAGGATCGGTGTTCTTCAGTGACAGACCTACATACCCTCCTTCCTCTCTCCTTCACCCCTCCTTCTTCGTGAAATTGAGAAGGAATTTGGAGGAATGGGAGGATGTGGGGGGTGGTGGAAGTAACATAAATGAAGTACTTATGTATGTTCAGTTGCCTTCTTCTTTGCGTTGACTTTGGAGATGGAGCTTTGAGGACCTGAAAGAAGTTGCACCCACAGTCCATGCGAACACCTTTGCCCTGTTTCCACTTTAACGTTTTCCCTTTACTTTTTGTACTATTTTGAATTGATCTTATTTGTAAAAAGCTTCAAATTTTTTATTTCCCTTATTATATCCAAACTTGTTTATATGTTTTCCATTATTAAACATGCCCCTTTGTTTAGACCTTCCCTCTTCCCCTTCCCTTTCATGATGTCCCCCCCACACTTCTTTTCCTTTTCCTTTCTTTAGCCTGGCCTCTTTCCTTCAAGTTTTTCTTCCTCCGTCACCTTCCTTTATCTCATTTACCTACTATTCTACACTTACTCTTAGTGGTTTTGAACTTCATAGTACAATTCACATCATTTATTTTCTATTTTATGGTCAGTGATCATTTCTGACATTTGGTTATATTGAGATTTTGATTAAAAATAGAAAAATTGGTAAAAAAAAAAAAACAAATAAAAAACACAGTGGAAAGGGCCAGCAATAGACTTGCATGGAATGGAATGGAATGGAATGGAATGGAATAGAATAGAATAGAATAGAACAGAACAGAATAGAATCTATTCTAAGGGATGCGAGACAAGGTGAAGAAATTTACTATACCCAATTATCAATAAAGGAAACAGCAACAAAATTGAGCAAGACTACAGTGTTCAAGAAACCAAACCTAAGAATTCAGGGATTAGAAGGATCAGAGATAAAAGTGAATATAAGAATCTGTTCAATGAAACAACAGCAGGAAAATTTCAAACCAAGAGAAAGAAATAGACATGCAAGTGCAAAGGGCACCTGGAACACCAAATATTATGATCAGAGGAGAACCTTTCCAGGACACATCACAGTCAAGATTCTAAAAGGACAAATCAAAGAAGAAATATTAAAGGCATCATAGAAAAAGCTAGAGATATGGCTCAGGGGTTAAGAGCACTTGCTTCTCTTTAGAGGTCCTGAGTTCAGTTCCCAGAACCCATATGGCTGCGTGTAGCCATTTATTTCCAGTTCCAAGGAATCTGATGCCTTTTCTAGTCTCCAAAACCTCCTATACACACACGGCACATACATAAGCAAGCAAAACAATCAAACAGAGTCATCTGTAACTCAGTTACAGAGGTAAACACATAGGAGTGCATCTGTCCTCTCATCAGAAACCCTAGGATGCATGAAAGTATGGACTAATATGGTTCAGATGGTGAATGTAAATAACTGCCAGTCAATGTTGATATGTCCAACAGAGTTATCTTTTTTAAAATTTAGGGAGACATAAAGACATTTAAGACAACCAGAAATGAAAGAAATTCATGGTCATCAAGCCAACACTATGGAAAACAGTTAAGCAAATTCTAACCAGAGGAAGAAGAAAGACAGTCTTAACCAGGAGAGAACACAGTTCATGAGAGTAGATGCGCAAAGGAAAACTAAGAAAGAATTCATCAATCCTGACACAGGAAAACCAACAAACCATTTATATCAATAAGGGAAAATAAAAAGAGTAAATGACAATTAAAAACCTTCTTCTAAAACCTAACCACCACCAAGTACAAAGTCATAGAGTTTAGCAAACTTTCCCAGCAAAATTCTAAAAGTAAATAATCTTTACTTCCTCATATAAAAGACACAAGCATACTAATTAGAGTTTAAAAAAAAAATCCAAGTGTTTGTTGTCTCTAAGAAAAACACATCACTGACCAAGGCATTCATAAACTGAGAGTGACAGGAGAGAAGCTGGTCAATTCACCACACAAACAGAAGCCAAATATTAGTTGGTGGAGCTAATCTGATAACTGATAAAGTGACTTCAAACAAAAATTAGAAGTCGGGGTGGTTTGAATAGGGATGGCACCTGTAGGCTCTAATGCTTGAAGGCTTGGCCCGTAGGGAGCGGCACTATTAGAAGGTATGGCCTTGCTGGAGTAGGTGAGGCCTTGTTGGAGGAAGTGAGTCACTGTGGGGGTGGGCTTTGAGGTCTCCTATGCTTAAAGCTGCACCCAGTGTGGAATCCAGTCTCCTCCTTGCTGTCTGCAGATCTAGAGGTAGAAGTCTCAGCTCCTCCAGCACCGTGTCTGCCTGAACACTACTGCCATGCTTCCCGCCGCCATACCTTCCACCATCATAATAATGGATTAAACCGCAGAAACTCTAAGCCAGCCTCAATTAAATGTTTCTTTATAAGAGGTTCCATGGTCATGATGTCTTTTCACAGCAATAAAACCCTAAGTCAGAAGTGATAAAGAATGCCTCTACATATTATTGACTTATTACTGCAACCTGTAACAGTTCTATTTCTACGCATGCTTTGAACACTGAGACTCTCAACTTCAGGAAACTAACTGAAAAAAAAAAAAAGAAGAAGGGACAGATAGGTCCTGAGATAGTAATATCAAGTGGCTTTAATATCTCACTCTTATCAAAAGTAGGTCATTCCGACTAAAAAATCAATAAAGAAGGTTCAATTCAGAATTAATCTTCTCCACAGATCAAGTGCACTTAACATAAATCTGGAGAGTTCTATACTATTTTGTTCAATGGATGCAGACTTCTCTATATAAAAGATACAAATGTACTAATTAGAGTAAAAAATAAATCCTCAACAGCCTATGGAACCCTTTGCTAAAATAAGTCCCATTTGGGGAATGAAATAAATCTTAACAAAAACAAAAGAAGTGCAATAACTTCTTGTGTCTTAGAAGCTCACAGTGGACTAAAACCACACATAGAATGAGAACTACAGAAACGGTACAAGTGCTTGGATTTGGGACAGTGTACTCTTGGATAATCTTCAGTCATTCAATAAACCAAGAAGGAACGCCGAAATCTTAAGGATGCGAATGAAAGTGATCACATAGTTTCTACTGAACCTTTAAAGAGAAGTCTACACCAGTGTTCTTCCAGCTCTTCCATAAACAAGGAAAGAAAGTGTCACAACTCATTCTGCGAAACCAGTGTTCTCCTGATAGCAAAACCTAGTAAGAACCCAGCATAAGCAAACTACACATCATTTCCCCTGGATGAATATCCAACAAAACTCCCAGTAAAATACTTGCGAACCAGATGCAAAAGCACATTAAGATTATAGCACCATGGTCAAGTTGGAGTTATGGAAGGGGTAGTTTAGCGTCCCTTATAGAAATCTCCTTTTCTTATTCAAGGATAGTTTAACATATACAAATCAATAAATGCATTGCAGCAAAGGAAATTGACTCAAGGGCAGAAATTATACTAGAAAGTTGAACATCACTTCATGATAGAAGCCCAGAAGAAACTAGAAACAATCATTTCATAGTAAAAGCCGAGAAGAAGCTAGGAACAGAAGGAATACATCTCAACACAATGTCTGTGTATTTAAATATGACACAGGCCTAGGAAAGGTAGTTTTGGTCATGATCCGAGCACACAGAAATCAGAGACAATGGTGCTGCAAGTTCAAAGCCAGCCTGAGTTATTCAACAAACCCAATCAAGTCCCTACAACAAAGACAAGCATTCTCTATATTGTTGACTTGAAAATGTGTACAGATTCTCAAAAGGGAGCTCTGTTGAGCTGTGTGCTTGGATCACACCGCACAACCCCACGAATTTGGAGAACTGATTCATCCCCATTCATGAACATAGTACATCATGCCATTTGTCCAGGAATATTTGATTTTTTTTGTTTAGTTTTTCAAACTCTGAAACATGTGGTTTGAAATCCCTTGTTTCAGAGACCAGTGTTTTGATAGTTTTGTGCAATTATTTCTTCCTATGACACACATGTATATATTTCTTATTACTATGTGTGTTCATGGTGTGTGTGTGTGTATGTGCATCTCTGTGTGTGTGCCTGCACATCCACACATGTCACAGGGCTTGTGTGGAGCTCAGAGGACAAATTCGAAGTATCCATTCTCTTCTTCAGTCTTCCCAAGGGCTTTTGGGATTGAACAGACAGGTCGTAAGGCTTGCACTGCAAGTCCCTTTACCTCCTGAGCCATCGTGTTGCGCCTCCTAAGATATTTTATAAGGGGCTGTGACTGGTATGTGGTAAAGCTGTTATCTGGTTGCAGGTTGTTTGTTCGCTATTCCGAGCTAGCTCACCTATTTTAAGTTTGGTTGACTCCTCTTTGTCGATGAAATCAGGCGGTTACGCAGGTCATTCTATGTTATTACTCATTTCCCCAGCACGCTGTATTGACCACAAATCCCAAGATGGAACTGAAAAATGGTGGCCATTTCACGAGTCATCTCCTGGTTTTAGAAGATGGAGTCTCATTGGTGCCCATGACTTCCAAATGCAGCAGGGTTGCTGAACCAGGGATGCTTTGGGTCTCCTTTCCATCCTTCACAAGACTTCCCCCATCCATCACTTACGTCATACGAGCGGCTTTATAATGCTAAGTTATCTTTTCACATCTGAAAGTATCTCAGGTTGCACAGTGGGACATTTTTATGAAAGTAACTCTTGACATTCATACCTGGTCGTATTTTGTATTCAAATTTCAATTCTAGAAATATCCTTGCCAAGTTTTTGGTATAGGGGTGTGTGTGTTGTATGCCCATGTGTGCGTACTCATGTGTGTGTGTGCCAGACGTCAGTGTGAGAGCCTTCCTTTATCAACTAACACCTTATTTTTATTATTTTCGTTTTTGTTTTTCCCAGACAGGGTTTTGTCTGTGTAGTCCTAGCTGCCCTGAAATTTGCTCTGTAGAACAGGCTACCCTCAAACTCAGAGCTCTGCCTGCCTCTGTCTCCCAAGTATTGGGATTAAAGATTTGCCACCACACCAGGCATCCACCTTGGCTAGGGACCTTCAACTCCGTGTTTTCCTCACAGTGGTGTTACAGGTGTGCACACAGTGGGGTTACAAGTGTGCACCTTTGTGCCCTTTTCATGTGGGTTCTGGGGTTAAAAACTCATGCTCTGTATGTGCACAAAGTAATCACCTTTCCCCCTGGGGCTTCTTCTCAGCCCATACCAGTTTGTAAACTTATCATTTGTAGTGATTTTTGTGAAATTGATTTTGAGAATCTCTTTTTTCACCTTCTGGAGATGTAGCAAAGGTGTGCTTTTAAAAATTCACCTGCAATCCCATCTGGCCCCAGAAAACATTCAAGGTAACTTGAAAAGCAAGACAACTTCTTGTCACCCCTTGCGTTTCTGGCATTTCTTCCTCTTCTTTGGTCAATTCTAGCTATTTTAAACTCCCAGCATCGTTTAAAATATTTCATAAGCTGCACAATTTAAAACAACCACGGCATTTCAATTAATAAATGTTTAATCTGAGAAAAGATAGAGCAAAGATGTCAACTCAGCCTGCTGCCAACAGGTGGCGATAGCGGTCACCGTATGTTAGTTACAATTTCTATGCTCAACTTTCCCCTTTTTCCCCTTTTATTGAAAATAGATTATTTTCCCCTCTCACAAAATATAATTATGGCCTTCCCCCCCTACTACTTCCAACTCCTCTCCCACCCCGGACCCACCCCCTTGATGCCTCTCATTAGAAAACAAATAGGCTTCTATGGGATATTAAGAAAACAAAACGAAAGATAAAACAAAAACGAACTCGTAGGAATTAGACAAAAATGAACAAACGGAAGGAAAAGAACCTAAGAGAAGGCACAGGAAACAGAGACCCGCGAATTCGAAAATAAACGGCTGCGGGTCAGGACAATTCTCAGCTAAAGCGCTTGTCCAGCTCCTGCAAGACGGTGGATGCCGCTCCTGGTGTTTTAGATGAATAACCGAGTTGATGAATTAAGGAGGGTAAGATCCAGATCTCCTCAGGGCAAAACCCTTTATCTTCCCTAATGTTAGCCGCTCACCATCCTCCCTCTCTATGGGCTTCCTTTCTCTTTCCCTCCCTTCCCCCTCCACCCCTCCCCCCTCTTCCTTTTTCCCTTTCTCCTCCCTTCCCTCCCTCCTTTCTCCCTCTTCCCCTTCCTTCCTCCTCTCTTCCTCCTTCCTCCCCCCTCCCGCCTGCCTTTTCCCCCTTTCCTATCTTCCCTGACTTGGAATGTGTTGGGACTTTTCAACGAGTCAGAGCTTGAATTTGCTTTCTTGACCGATATTTCCATCTTAATTCTTTACAGTCTTCACGTCCTTTCCCAGCTTTCTGATAAAGGTGAGGTGATTCCTTCAATACTAAGGCTGCCGCCTCTGATCCCGCAGAGCGTCCACTGTGAGCGTCCTGACTGCACTCCGTCACCTTTGATACCAGGAGTTCTCACTGTGACTCTTTTCTAGATGACCTGTCCTGACTTCTTTCACATCTCCTCCTGCGTGGTCCTGTAGGAGAGCTTTGTTTCCCAGTTCACAAAGGGACGCTCTTCAGTGCCTGACTCTCAAGGGGTTCTTATAGCACAGATTGTTCCCTGGTAGAACATTTCTGAAGTGCCTCTTCTTTAATGTAGCATTTTTATTAATTTTTGAGAGTTTCCTACAGTGTGTTTTGATTATAGCCATGCCCAGTTCTTCCCCAAAGTCCTCCAGGACCTGCTCCCACCTCCCCACTCCCACCCCAACTTCATGTCTCTGCCCACCCACTCTTTTTTTTTTTTAAATAACCGGTTGAGTCTAACTTGTACTCATATGCTCCCGGGTGGGTGGCCATCTACTGGACTGTGGTTAACCTACTAGGGGCTATACCCTTAAAACAGATTCTCTCTCTCCCAGAAGTCATAACCTGTTAGTGGTCTCTAGGTGAGAGAAAGGCCCACGAGTCCCCATCCCATGCTAGACTATTGACTGGCTTGATCTTGCACATATCTGTGCAGGTGACCACAGTCTCTGGGTTCATGAGCGTTGTGGCCCTGTTATGTCCAGAAGAAACATTTTTGCTGGTCCCCCATGACCTCTGGCTCTTAGGATCTTTCTACTCTTTTTTCCTTAGTGTCCTGTGAGTGTGTGTGTGTTATGTATGTTATGTGTGTGGTGTGTGTTTTGTTTGTGTGTGTAGGGGTGTGTGCATGTATGTGTGTGAGTGTATGTGTGAATGACTGTGTGTGATGTGGGAGTAGAGTATGTGTGTGAGTGTGTGTTTTGTTGGTATGTGGTATGTGTATGTGTGAGTGTGTGTGTGAGAGTTTATATGTGTGTGTTTTGTTTGTGTGTGTGGTTTGTGTATATGTTGTGTGTGTGGTATGTTTTGTTTGTATGTATAGGGGTGTGTGAGTATGTGTGTGTGGTGTGGGAGTATGTGTGTGTGTTTCGTTGGTATGTGTGGTATGTGTGAATATGTGTGTGTGAGTGTGTGAGTGAGTGTGTGTGTGAGTGTGTGTGTGTGCGTGTGTGTGAATATGTGTGTGTGAGTGTGTGTGAGTGTGTGTGTGAGTGTGTGTGAGTGTGTGTGTGTGAGTGTGTGTGAGTGTGTGTGTGTGTGTGCGTGTGTGTGCGTGTGTGCGCGTGTGTGATAGATGTCCCATTTGTAGCTGAGCACTCCTTGGTCTCTCCTACATTTTGAGTATTTCTGAGTTTCTGCATTAACTACCATCAACTGTACAAAGACATTTCTCTGATCAGGTCTGAGAGCCAAATTAATTTACATGTAGAGAGATGGGAATTTAGAGCACAGTTTGACAGTACGTCCGTCGAGCAGATTAATCATAGCAGGCTATAGGGCTGGAGAGGTGGCTCAGTCGTTAAGAACATTTGTTCTTGCAGAGGGACCTACATTCAGTTTCCAGCACCAACATGGTGGCTCACAAATACCCATAACTCTAGTTCCAGGGTGCCCTCTTTGGAACTCTGAGGACACATGCTGTGCAGGCATATATGCAGGCAAAACACTCTTACACATAAAAATAAACTAAAAATTAAAAGTTGTAGATTTATGAAATGAGTTTCATCTTAAAGATACCCCTCTTTCCGCTCCTTCGAGCTTCTTGATATAGCCTTGGCTGTCCTGGGACTTGTTTTAGAGACCAAGCTGTCCTGGAACTCAGAGAGATCCTTCACCTGCCTCTGCCTCCTGCGTGCTGGGATTGAAGGAATGAGCCACCACACCCACCTAGCAAGATCTTTTTACTGACAAACCAGGGTCCATTCCTGTCTTTCCAGTCAGAGTCTTTGCCTAGTAACTTCTAGCTGATTATCATATATTTCTCTGCAGACACATTAGGCTTGGTTAAAAACAAATCCTGTGGGATTCTTTGAAGCTGACGAGTGGGAAGAACTTGGTAGTTTTGGATTATTTTGATAAATGAGGATGGAGAGGAATTCTCCTAGCCTTCAAAGATCTCCAGGAAGATAAGGAAGAGCCTTGGAGAACTGTGTCAATCAAAAGCCCTGGGAAGGAAACTGCAAGATCTGACAGAGGCTTAGCTTAAAAATTACAAGTTGCATTTTTTTCAAGCAAGAGGGGGCTGTCTTGTGTTATCACAAATTTTATCAGAACAAGGTTGCTGGAAAATGAATAGTTTTCCTTTTAACTTCATTAAGTGAGCAATAAAACAGACTTCCTTTGCTAACTTTGTGTTTCACTCACTGAGATGACGTTGTACTCTGACAATAAGGCTGGGCTTATGAGGCTTTTTCTTGGGAGTCTTCAGCCTCGGGAAAAGGCTCTCAGTAATTGAAACCATTGTGCTTGTCTATGAGTTCTGTGCTCGTAAGTTTCCCCCAATCATCAGGGAAAAATGTGCAATCTATTCGCCCATCTCAAAAACCAAAATTTAAAAGGTTTTATGACTCATATCCCTATATATATATATATATATATATATATATATATATATATATACACACACACACACACACACACACACACACACACACACACACATGTTTGTCTAACTGATCTCTCCCAAACAATTGTGGCTTGTTTACATTTCTCAAAATTATAGCAGTTATGGACATTGTCTGGATTTTTGCATTGCTCCCTTTGTGCAAACAAATGTATGTTTTATCTTATATAATGTGGATGACTTTTATCTCTGTGTGTGCTATGTATGTGTATGGCCCACACGTGTGGTGTGCCTGGGACCATGCACAAGTTGTGACATGTGCGGAGGTCAGAGGACAACCTTGGGTGTCCGTCCCCACTTTCTTCCTTGAGACAGGGACTCCTGTTTTTGTTGGTTGTTGCATTTGCCAGGCTGTCTGGCCCAAGAGCCTCCTGGGATTTCTGTCGTTATCTCCTATCTCTCCCCAAAAGCACAGAGATCACAGACATATGCTACTGCTCTCTTGGCTGTAAGTAGTCCTAGGAATCCAAACCCAGGTCCTCACTCTTGTGCACAGGTACTTACTAAGCCGTCTCCCGGCCCGTGCATTTAAAAGTGTATTTAATTTTCTGAGGAACCGACAGACTGATTTCCAGAGTGGTTGTACCAGCTTGCAATCCCACCAACAATGAAGGAGTGTTCCTCTTTCTCCACATCCTGGACAGCATCTGCTATCACCTGAGTTTTTGATCTTGGCCCTTCTGACTGGTGTGAGGTGGAATCTCAGGGTTGTTTTGATTTGCATTTCCCTGATGACTAAGGATGTTGAGCATTTCTTAAGGGGCTTCTTGGCCATTCGAATTTCCTCAATTGAGAATTCTTTGTTTAGCTCTGTAACCCATTTTTTAATAGGGTCATTTGGTTGTCTGGAGTCTAATTTCTTGAGTTCTTTGTATATCTTGGATATTAGCCCTCTATTGGATCTAGGATTGGTAATGATCTTTTCCCAATCTGTTGGATGCTGTTTTGTCTTATTGACAGTGTCCTTTGCCTTACAGAAGCTTTGCAATTTTATGAGGTCCCATTTGTCAATTCTTGATCTTAGAGCATAAGCCATTGGTGTTCTGTTCAGGAACTTTTCCCCTGTGCCTAGGTATTCGAGAGTCTTCCCCACCTTCTCTTCTATTAGTTTCAGTGTATCTAGTTTTATGTGAAGGTCCTTTATCCACTTGGATTTGAGCTTTGTACAAGGGGATAAGAATGGATTAATTTGCATTCTTCTACATGCTGACCTCCAGTTGAGCCAACACCATTTGTTGAAAATGCTGTCCTTTTTCCACTGGATGGTTTTAGCTCCTTTGTCAAAGATCAAGTGACCATAGGTGTGTGGGCTCATTTCTGGATCTTCAATTCTATTCCATTGATCTTCCTGCCTGTCTCTGTACCAATACCATGCAGTTTTTATCACTTCTGCTCTGTAGTACAGTTTGAGGTCAGGGATGGTGATTCCCCCAGAAGTTCTTTTACTGTTGAGAATGGTTCTTGCTATCCTGGGTTTTTTGTTATTCCAAATGAATTTGCAAATTGCTCTTTCTATCTCTGTGAAAAATTGATTTGGAATTTTGATGGGGATTGCATTTAACCTGTAGATTGCTTTTGGCAAGATGGCCATTTTTACTAGGTTAATCCTGCCAATCCAGGAGCATGGGAGATCTTTCCATATTCTGAGATCTTGGGCATATACCCAGAAGATGCTCCAATATATAACAAGGACATATGCTCCACTATGTTCATAGCAGCCTTATTTATAATAGCCAGAAGCTGGAAAGAACCCAGATGTCCTTCAACAGAGGAATGGATAAAAAATGTGGTACATTTACACAATGGAGTATTACTCAGCTATTAAAAATAATGAATTTGAGAAATTCTTAGGTAAATGGATGGAACTAGAAAATATCATCCTGAGTGAGGCAACCCAATCACAAAAGAACACACATGGCATTTACTCACTGATAAGCGGATATTAGCCTAAAAGCTTGAAATAGCCAAGATTCAACTCACAGACCACATGAAGCTCATGAAGAAGGAAGACCAAGTGTGGATGCCTCGGTCCTACTTGGAAGGAGTGACAGAATGCTCAACGGAGCAAATTTGAAGACAAAGGGTGGGACAGAAACTCAAGGCTGTCTGGAGACCATTCTACCTTGGTATCCATCCAATGTGCAGTCACCAAAGATAGATGCTGATATGGACGTCAGGAAGTGCATGCTGACAGGAGCCTGATGTAGCTGTCTCCCTGGAGGTCTGCCAGAGTCTGACATATCCAGAGGCAGATGTTTGCAGCTAACCATTGATCTGATCAAGGGTTCCCAATGGAGAAGTTAGAGGACTGAAGGAGCTGAAAGGGTTGGTGGCCCCAAGAGGAGAGCAACAGTGCCAACTAACCTGAGCTCCCCAGGGTCTAAACCACCAGCCCGGGAGCACATAGGGAGGGACCATGAGTCCAGCTGTATGCCTAGGGGAGGATGGCCTTGTCAGGCATGGGTGGGAGAGGGGATCCTTGGTCCCATGAAGAACACAGAATGGGGAGGAATTCGAGGGTGGGGAGGTGGGAGTGCGGGGTAGGTGGGGGCACACCCTCGTGGAGGCAGGAGGAGGGGGGATGAGATAGGGGGTTCCTGGATGGTGGGGGAAATGAGGTAAGGGTATAAAATCTGAAATGTAAATATAATATCCAATAAAACAAACAAACAAAAATAAAAGTGTATTTAAATGGAACATGGTGATCTTCGGGCAGAATGACTCACAAAAGTTATGCACACTACTTTAAATTTCATTAGTAGTTACAATTAAAATATTTGAATGATTCCCCCACCTCTAAACTATGAGATTAGTATTTGTTGCCGAGCACTTTATTTTATGGTCTTTATCACTGCAAAAGACCCCTATTTGTCCCACTTCCTGGTTTTGTCAAGCTTTCCCTGCCATCTGATCGTCCTTTGTCCCTGGTCTCTTGCCTCCTTCTATTGTTTTGGTTTGGCTTTGGTTTTTCAAGACAGTCTATTGTAGCCCTGGTTGGTTTCAGACTTACTACAAGGCAGAGGATGCTCTCGTGCTTCCAATTCTCCTGCCTTCAACTCCCAATTTCATCTTCCAACTGCCAGATGACAGGTGCACACCAGTTTACCTAGCTTCTCAGCCTTAAAAAAAATGTGATTCTTCTCTTTTTACTTTATATTTTAGCAAAAACATGTAGTCTGGGACCTGGCATCCTTTGGGGGCCATTTTGGTGGGTGCTTAAGTCCTCATGATAGGTATCCCCGTCATTCCAGCCAAGGTTTCTCTTTATACCCCACTTCCTGATGTATGTCCTATATTTTCATGGTTGGAGACCAATATACTCTATAATGAAATATAGATTCTATAGTGGCTACCATTCACATTTCAAGTTCGTTTCCTCCCCCCCGCCCCCACCCCGCCTTCTCTAATTGCCAAGGGAAGAGAAAAGCAGTCTGGGGTCTGCCTTGTCAGTCCTCCGTTTGAAGAAAACTCTTAGCACCCTTTGCTTCCCTCCCGCCACAAGTTTTGGTACCAGATTGTTTCTATGGCGACTGTTACTTTTACTGTCGCTGTCAGTAAAACTAGACTTCAGACAGTATTTTAGACTTAGGTATTTTGACCAGCCTCTGGGTTTATTGCCGTCTCATTCCCGATTTAAATTTTGATTGGAGTATGTGGTTGAGTTTTTTTTTTTTCTTTCTTTCTTCAAGACAGGCACACGACGTGCCTTTTCAGAGCCATTGTTAACATGGGAATTTGCTTGAAATGGCATCTTTAGCGCACCTCTGTTTTCTTCCATGACGTCTTTGTGTTTTACTTCTGTCCTAGCTGGCTTTCCTGCCCTCGAACCATCTAATCGTGTCTTCACTGTCCAGCCTCCCTCTCCTGTGATAATCGTATTTTCTCTCTTCATGGAAATGTCTTTGTCCTTTTATTCTACATTCTAGAGGGTATTTTTGTTTGCTGCCTGTGTTAGTTACACACTGAAGATTTCTGTCTACCATGTGCAAGTTAATTCTGTCACATCATTTACCATTTAAAAAAAATCTTCTTGTCATCCATCTTCATCTGATGCACACTCAGCTTTCCTTGTGATTCTCTGTTCTTTATTTTAAAAGCCTAAGGACTTTAGCTTTTTTTGAGAACCCTAACTTGATTTTGCTTCAACTTCCTTAAATATCACAATAGTATATTTGTGTGTGTGTGTGTGTGTGTGTGTGTGTACATATACGTATGCATTTACCTTGGTGTATGTGGAGGTAAGATGACAACTTGTGTAAGTTCTCTCCTTCCACTTTATGGGACCTGGGAATCACAGGTAGGTCCTCAAGCTTGGAGGTAGATGTCTTTATCTGTGGAACCATCTTGCTGGTCCCTAACACTGAGTTCTGAAATGTTCTTCTAGATTCTGGCTTGGCTTATCTTAACACAAGCTCTTTTCTTCTTGGATTTCTTGTTCTTTAGAAGGTGTGTCTTAGATAATTTTGTTTTTTCCCACTAGTGAAATGGGATACTGAAATCAAAGCATTGGAAATATCTATACATTCAGAGAAATCTAGTAGTTGACACATAAAGGAGAAAAGTACTTTTTCTCCAGGAATTGTTCTGCCTTTAATGGCTTCTTGCCAATCTCAGAGAGGGGAAAACATGAAAATGCCTTTGCTGCATTTTGGAATAGAAAAGAACTATATTTCTCCCATCCAAGTACTAACCAGACCCGACCCTGATTAGCTTCCGAGATCAGACGAGATTGGGCGCGTTCAGGGTGGTATGGCCGTAGACAACTATATTTCTAAGAATGCTTTAAAATTTGCTGATAGGCTGAGCAGGGCTGGGTGGTGCATGCCTTTAACTCCAGCACTCAGGAGGCAAATCTCAGTAGGCAGGTCTCTGTGAGTTTGAGGCCAGCCTGGTCTACACAGGAAATTCCAGCACAGACAGGGCTACATGGGGAGGTCTATCTCAAAATTTACTGACAAACTGCAAAAACAACAGAGGGGCCTCCTATGGACTCCCGTCCCCTAACCACATCCTTGTGTGCCAGCTCACATGCTTGTGGTACATTTGCCACAGCCATTGATCAGTTTGATGCCCTGTCATTAGCTAAAGCCCAGACTCCACTCATGAGCCTTGACTAAGTTCCTCCCACTTTCCTCCTCAGCATCCCATCTGGGACGTTGCATCTAATCACCAAGTCTCAGAACGCTCCCTTAGCTCCGACTACTTGTCAGAGTTACTCTATTTTGTTTTGATGTTCTTGATGGTTTGAAGAATAACGATTAGATTTTTTTTGCTGCAGTTGTTGAGATTTTGGAGACAGGGCCTCATGTAGCCCAGGCGGGCCTCCAATGTGCTAAGTTTTATCTTTGAAATCCTGGTCCTCAGGCCTCCATCCTCCAAGTTCTGGAATTCCGGGTATGCACCATCATCATGGCTCCTGATTGGATGTTTTGTAGAATGTAGAATGATACATCCCTTATGGTTTCTCTTGGGCTGTGGCTTCTGTGGAGGAAGACCACCGTTTTAATCTTGTATCGCCAAGGATGCATACTGCCAACAAGACTTGTCACTGTAGCCAGATTTGACCACTGGGATTCGGTTATATGCGGATCAGGTTTCTCTTATGTGGAGTTCTCTCCACCTGCCGTTCTTCAGTCTACCCTTAGGAAGGAAGTAGATATGGACAGAATTATGCTATATCCTTGAAGCTTGAGTGTTTATTTTGATTATTTGGAATTCTTCTGCATAGGATAATGTCTTTTCCCCCAGTCACTCATCCAGCCGTTCATTGATATATCATCAGTAACTCATGAATATTTATTTTATACCTTGAATGTAATCCAGTACCTCTTGATTAGTTTTGTTGACCTATTCTTGCTTTGGCCAATGAGAGCTTTGTAAGTTGGCTCTGCAGACACACTCCATCCCTGTGTGCTGATTTTTGAGTACTTTCTTATTTTCTGGAACCGTGAGATATTCCAGGATCACCTTGCCTATTTCCTACCCAGTCTTAGAATTGTCCATTGTTCTAATGATCCCTGGTTCTGTGTATTGGAGCCATGACCTAGGTACTAGGCGTGGTCTGTGTTACTGGGGTATTTTATTTTATTTTGCACTCTCAGCTGGCAGATCAAGGAAACAGACGTGCCTGGGTTCTTGGGTGAGCTGACATATCTATGACTATTACTAGCACATAGTCATCTGTATCCAGTTAAACTAGACCCTGTTCATTCTAATGCCTTCCAATCTAATGCATGACCATGCAGGTCCTTGCAGCTCTCTTCTTATGCCTCTCTGTAGACTCTCATTTCAGAATGTTGCTTCGAAAATACATTGTCTTGAAAAAAACACATCTAAATCAGGGTGGTTATATAACTTGTAAATCCAGCACTTCGGAGAAAGAGGCAGGAGGATCAGGAGTTCAAGGTCATTCTTGGCTACATAGAAAGTTTGAGGCCAGCCTGGGCTATGTGAGACCCTATCTCAAAAAATAGACAAACGAACGAACAAATATGCTCTAATACTTTCTAATATTAGAGACGAGCTACAGTCATGCCCATGATTATTCATTATATATTTATATATTTATGGGAAAGCATCTGGAAAATTTAACCATGTCTATGGAATAAACCAACATATTCTAGATTCAATAAAGTTTGTTTATTTGTTTTGAGATAGGGTTTCAGTATGTAGCCCAGGTTGACCTTGAACCTACTGTGTTGCCTGGGTAACCTTGTACTGTCTGTCTTCTTGCCTTAGCCTTTCTGGTACTGAGATTATAGGCATGTGCCTTATTTTAATAACTTAACATTTGCACATGCATGCACACGCATGCATACACACATACACATTTTTACAAATAAAACTATTACCTCACTAGGCAAACTGTAACCTGCTTTTCCTTCTCAGTGATCTATAATAAGGTCTCCCCACATTAACTATTCTTTTTAAAGGTCATGATTTTAATTTCCTGCAGAATACTAATCTGTAATTATGAAATTTAAATATTAGTATCTTTTGGAATTCTAAATAACTATAGCACATACTTCTAAGCATAAGCCATTATTATTGATACACATGACCCCTTTATTTAGACTATTTTTGAGGAAGCTAAATTCCCAGATCTTAAATTACAAACATTTTGAGTCATATGACAATCAACGCCGAGCTTCTAGAAAAGGTAGGAATAATTACGTTTCTACCCAGATTATCTGTGAGCTTATTTCTGTATATGATCAGTAATACCGAGTATTAGAATAAAAATTTTAAATAATCCATTGATTATTAGTTGTCTTGAATTTTTTGTAATTATAAGAACATCTGTATAACTTATTTTCTAAGTTAATTACCTATTTCTATTTCATTGTTTCCATATTGCCTGGTAGGGCCTTTCCTAATTTTTTTCTAAAAGTTTTTTTTTTGTTGTTGTTTTTTTTGTTTGTTTGTTTTGTTTTTGTTTTTTTGTTTTTCCAAGTTAAGATTCCAATTTCAGAATAAATACACACTTGGCATAGAAGACAATGAAATACGGAAAGGCACAAATAATTACTGTGGCCATATTGCTCACTCTGAGCTCTCTGCTCTCATTTTTGCTGTGATAGATGCTGTGTTCTGAACACTTGCTCCCCCTAAAATGAATAGATTGAAACATAGCCAGTAGTACTGAAGGAAACTGGTCACCTCCTGAGGGTGAGGCCCTTGTGAATGGGATTAGTGCCCTTTTACCATCTGGGGATACAAGGCGTGGACCAGCAGGTGAACAGTTATCTCCCACTGCTTCTGCATCTCCCAGAACTGTGAGAAAGAACCATTTTGTTTCTTGTCTATAATTGACCTAGACCATGGTATTTTGTTGTATGAGCCCACGGGGACAGAGCCAGTGAGTCTCTTTATGCATCGAATAGTATTTTATATGTGGCTAATTAGAAAAACGACCCATTGTTTTATAGCTCGCTCATTACTCATTGACGGCAACACCAGCGCTCTCTCCTCAGCGCCTATGCAATGGACTCAACCGGTTTACATGAAAGGGCTCTTGGGAACCTGTGTCTAGGCATTGTTGGGGAGCTTTTCACTCATCGGGAAGTCCGGCCTCCCTCTAACAACCCCCAGCCTGTTGATCTCTCGTTCCAAAACACTGTTCTCTCTTCTCCATGCCACAGCATTCCCCACCCCTGGAAGTGTATTGGCTATGGCCACTCTCTTAACAAGAGGTCATAAGTAGAAGACGTGGACACTTAAGTTTATTTCCACATCCTATCTGTATACACAGCGTGTCTTTAAAATCTCTACAGGATAATGGAGACAAGACTGGAGTTTATCTAAAGCTAGAACCAAAGACACTGGGTGCAGAGAAAGCACATGGGTGCAGAGAAAGCACACTCACTTCTTGCCCAGTGACTGGGTTAATCTCCAGGTCTCTCTAGCTGGCTCTGGAGGCCAGAACTACTTCTGAGGCAGGGTAGGTCTGCCAGAGGTCTATGCCAGTGTCTCTATACTCTTTCTTCCTATTTCTTTTCTCTTGCTATGATAAAACACTCCCAGAACCTGGGGAATAGAGGCTGGAGGATTCTGAGGTCAAGGCCATCCTCCACTACATTGTGAGTTCGAGGCTAGCCTGTTCTACATGATGTTTCTTGAAAACAACCAAGAGAAATTAGTGTTAATTAGGTGTGGAGGAGGAAGAGTGATTGCTACATTTAAGAAAGTAACCCTGGCATACTTTCATGACATGATGTGGCATCTGGGGCTTGCTTCAAAAGAGTTGAGGAATGGTATAGGTCTATAGAGATGAAATCAGGGCCGTCTTGTACTGTGTAGCAATTATGGTAGGATACTGTGTATCCTACTAACTTTTGCACAGGCTTAGGATTTTTTTCCCCACTAAAAGAGGCAAACAAAAAAAAGAGGAAGGAAAAGAAGAGATTGAGAGCAAGAAAGGAAAAAAAAAGATATGAAGGAAAAGCCCTTTGTAGTGTAGCACCAACCCTACCGTGTTCCCTCAAGGTTCAGCCAACCACTCACAGTGAGCACTGCTCCCAGTGTCCCTTCTGAGCAGAGGCTCCCTGGGCTGAGGACACACCATACATGAGAGTAGGAATGCTCACCTCCTAAGACTTGAAACAAAGCAGCCTGAACCTGCTAAAAAAAAAAAATAAGCGGTTTTTTATGAGTACACTGCCCTTGTCTTCAGACACAGCAGAAGAGGGCATCAGATCCCATTACAGATGGCTCTGAGCCACCATGTGGTTGCTGGGAATAGAACTCAGGATCTCTGGAAGAGCAGTCAGTGCTCTTAACTACTGAGCTATCTCTCCAGCCCCAATAAGATACAACCTCTCTCAAGATACAACCACACCTTTCATAAGGACAGCCTTCTTCTTGACTGCAGTTCATAGAAGGTGGGCCTGCCATCTTTGGGGTCCTGGAACTCTTCCAAGATACCCTGTAGATGCCTAACAGTTCTGCTCTGGCTTTCCACTCCTGAGATTCCAGCAACAGACAGAGGGGTTTTCTAGAAGCAAGTGGCTACCGATAATGTCATTGATCTGATAATTAATGGTCTGTGTGTTCCTGGCTCGCTCGCTCTCCCTCTCTCTCTCTCTCCCTCAATTCAGACTCCAATATATTAAGTATCACTCTATGCGACCCCATGGGAGCAACAGTTCTTTGGAGTTCACAGTTGTCAGTGTAACTTTGTGGTGGCATTGTGACCACTGGCAGGAACAGATCAGTTTCACAGCGACACACCTGATGCAGCGCGTACCCACAGAAATTACATTTTGATCTTTCTGGACACAGGGACATGGAGTTCACAAACTTAAACCCTGGATGCTTTTAAGGACATACACAAACAACCAAGAAGTTGCTATTCTTTTCGTCAGTGTCTACCCGCCTCACACCGGAAGATTTCAAGGCCACAGGGCCAGTTCTTAGTCAAGGCACAGAGCCAAACATTGGGTTTTCTTTCTGTCCTGCTGCCTTTGCTGGGGGAGCGGATTTTCTCTAAGTGTAGGCAGTCGGGGCCTTCATGTGCCCACATGTGTGTGATATGTAGAGTGGTGTATGTGTGTAAGTACAGACACACTTGTCTGTGTAGATGTGTGTGGACACCAGAGGTTCATGTAGTGAATCTTTCTCTAGTTCTCTCTCCCTTATTTTTTTTTTTAAGATGGCCTATCGTCAAAACTAGAGTTTACCATTACATTCAGATCTATTGGTCTGCAAGCATTGAGATTAGTCATCTCTGCCTGTGTCTGCCCTGGAGTTTGGGGACTATGCTGCCATGCCTGGCATTTATATGGGTTCAGAGAGCCAGACTCAGGTCCCTAGGGTTGTGTGGCAAGTACTTTGCCTACAGAGTTGCCTCCCAGTCTTACTTGGACCTCTCGAGGCAACAGAAGGCCCACCCTTCTCCTCCACGGCATGTTCTAGCTTTTTTTTTTTTTTTTTTCTTAGAACATAGGACCCGCCTGACATGCAGTGTGCCTAAATCATTTGCATCCCACCTAAGACACTTGGAGGGGATGACCAGTTCACCTCATTAGCAGAAAACCCTGCAGTCCAGAATCAATGGTGGAAGAGAATCCTGACTGATTTTTCTGCAAGGTCCTGGCTTTTTGTTCTCCCTCCCATCGTTTTCAGCCCACTCACAACCCATAGAATCTATGGTGTTTTCTGTCTCCATCCCTCCTCACCCTCTATCTTCAATGTCTTTAAGGCTCTAAATATTAACCCTGTGTGGGGCAGCAGTGGGTCCTTACAGTGAGAGTGGGGGCGGGGCAGGAAGGGTGAGCGAAGCAGAAGAGGGTCACACCTGGAGTACACGCAGCAGCTGCTCATGAGTGGGAGGCAACGTGACTGATGGAAAGGGAACCATTTCAGGCAGCCCGCTCTAACCATCTTCTCTTGTTCCTTCTACCTCCAGCAAGTCCCGCCCCTATCACATTTCTTATTACCTGACTTAACGTCTTCCTTTTATTGTCATTTCATACCTACGCTCGACTCTCCCACGAACCTCTCCTTGTATTAAACCCCTAGTGCAAATCCCAGCCTTGGTTAAGCCCAACACCGCTACCTTGTCCAGCCTTCCCCTGAGCCACAGAATCTGACCGGAAGTTACAAGCGCGATCACTGCTTCAAGTGCTCAAACGTTAGACTTACGGCCACAAAAATCCAGTGGACCCTCGGCTCCTCTCAGCCAAGCCCTTATGCTCTCCGAGCCGACCTACTCTTTCCTTAGAGTTGACTTTCAGTGTCCTTAATTTGCCCTTGGATAGACAGCACTAGAAAAGTCACTTATTTAAGTTCTCTAAAGCTGGATACTTTTGGGAGTGAACAGAATCGTTATTGAGAGTTTTAGCCGGGAGGACTGCGGACTAAGTCAATATGGTTCCAGGCAAATTGCATCTCCTATGTGGCACCTCTTGTTTCTGGCTCCCATCAGATAATTTCATGGAGAATATAGAAATAAGCAAAGACAGCTCTTAACCTGCCAACCGACTCCCCCTGTAGATTTTTCCCCACCCCAGGTGATGGCATGTTAGTTGCCTGTGGCAGCCATCACACATAACAATAAATGTGATGGCTGAAGCTGATAAAAGTTTATTCTTAGAGTTCTGGAGACTGGAAGGCTGAAATCAAGGTGGTGGCAGGGTCATTCTCCATCCCAAAGCTTTGGGGAAGAACTTCTCTTTACCTCTTCCAATTCTCTGGTGGCTACTGGCATTCCTTGCTTGCAGATGTATCACTTCCATCTCTGCCTCTATTGCTACATGTCTCCTGTCTCTGTATCTTTATCTCCGTGTTCTCTTATTAGAACAGTGGATAATGGCATTTGTTGTCAAACCTGACAACTTGAGTTCAAGACCCAGGATCCATATGGTAGTAGGAAAAACGCAACTTCTAGACGTTGTCTTCTGAACACCACACATGCTCTATAGCACAGGTATATCCCACCCCCAATAAATAAATGTAATGATAATTTTAAAAAGACACATTAGTGTGTTAGGTTCCATCATAATCCTTATGCTCCATCTGTCTCAGTCACTGTTCTGTTGCTGTGAAGAGACACCATGTCCAAGGCAACTCTTAATGAACGAAAGCATTTAATTTGCTTTCAGCTCAGAGGTTTAGTCCATTGTCCTCATGGTGGGGAATATTTAGGTGCCAGAGCTATGTTGTTACATCCTGATTCATAGGCAGAGAGAGGGGGGCTGTGAGGGGGGAGAGACAGAGAGAGAGAGAGAGAGAGAGAGAGAGAGAGAGAGAGAGAGAGAGACTGAGACTGCACGAGAGTGCTCTAGGCCTGGCATGGGTTTTTGAAACCTTTAAGTCCACCACTGGTGACACATTTCCTCCACCAAGGCACACTTCTTAATCCTTTCAAAGAGTTTTAGTCCCTGGTGCTGAAACATTCAAGTAGATGAGCCTATGGGAGCCCTTCTAGTCAAACCAGCACACTCCATTCTCTGGCTCCAATGGGCTCACAGCCATATTATAATGTATTAACGCACTCAGTCCAACTTCAAACGTTCGCAGAGTTCATGAGTCTCAACACTGTTTAAGAGTCCAAAGGTCAAAGTCTTTTCTGAGACTCATGGGATTCTTTTAACTGTAAGACCCTGTAAAATCAAAATGGAAAAAAAAAATCAGGTCACGTACTTCTAATATTCAATTTACAAGAATATACTTTACTGTTCCAAAAGGAAGGAAGGGAGTATGGTGAGGAAATACTGGATCCAAGCAAGACTGGAACCATTAGGTCTGCATCTTTATGCCTGATGGTGAAATGCTCTTCAGATCTCCAACTCCTTCCAGCTTTATTGACTGTAACACACTTCTCTCTCTCGGGGGGGGGGGGGGTCCCCTCCCTGTTAGCAGCTCTCCTCAGCAGATACCCCACAACTCTGGCATCCCCAACGTCTTGGGGTCTCTTACCCAATCCGTACTTTGTTTTCATAGCTTCACACGTTGGCCTCTCTAGGTCTCCATGCAGGGACCCTCCTGACAGATGCTTGGACTCAGTGGCTTCCCTTAGCTGTAGAGGAAGTCTCCACAGCCCCTTTCTCCTGTTCTTGATGCTAAAGCCAGAACCACGCGATAAAAGCTGCCAAGTGCCACCGATTGCTAAGACGGGAACATAGTCTTCTTGTTAATTACATTTGCCTCAGCTTTGTGTGGTTTTCTTCAGTGAGTAAGCTTTTCTTTAATTCCTTTTCACGAGTTGGAGTTGGAAGCTTAGCTGGGTGGAGTCTTGCCCTGAGGTCAGCACTCTCTTTATTCCATTTCCTATCAGGTTTTCCTTTAAACTTTCCTCCAGCACTGGATTTAGCCCCCATCGCACTTCCTGCTGCTCCTTTTCTTGTGAAATGGCACATTTTGTATTCTTCCTTGCTCGGCTTGCTTCTTCTCCTTATAGATCTGTGTAAGAGGGGATACTAATAACCATGCAACAGAGTCAATACTAGGCTGTCTTGAAATTTTTTCTGCTAATGCCATTAATGAAAAACTCTCCAGTTTAGACTCAAATAGATTTGTAGGACAAGGCAAAAAACAAAACAAAAAAAAATCAAAACAACAACAACAACAAAAAAACAAACAAAAACCCCAAAACCCCCAAAAACAAACAAACAACCCCCCCAGCCACATCCTTTGTCAAAATATCACATATATCTCTAGACCACTCATTAATATTCTTTCCCTTCGAAGCTCCATGAGGCAGGCTATCATAATCTACATTGCTGTCACTACACTGTTTTCCTAATGGTATGGACCATTAAGCTCCATTTACAGCTTTCAACTGATTTCTTAGTCCCAAGTTCCAAAGTCCACACCCTGCCAATTAGCAGTATAGTTGGACTTGCAACAGCCATGCCCTACTCCTGGTACCAACTTCTGTCTTAGTCACTGCACTGTTCCGGTGAAGAGACACCATGACCATGGCAACTCTTTTGGAAAAAAAAAAACAAAAACATTTTACTGGGGGCTGGCTTACAGTTCAGAGGCTTGGTCCATTGTCATCATGACAGGGAGCATGGCAGCATGCAGGCAGGTGCTGGAGCAGTAGCTGAGAGCTACATCCTGATCCATGGGTGGGGAAAGAGAGAGAGAGAGAGGAGAGAGAGAGAGAGAGAGAGAGAGAGAGAGAGAGAGAGAGAGAGAGAGAGAATACGAACTAGGTCTGGCATGGGCTTCTGATCCTCAAAGCCCACCTCAGTGTTATAGATATTTCCTGTACCGAGATCCTACCTCCTTCCTCATCCTTGTAATCCTTTCAAAGAGTTCTACTCCCTGGAGACTCAGCATTCAAATAGATGAGCCTATGGGAGCCATTCTTATTCAAGTCACTATTCCATCTTAACCAACTTTATCTGCCAATGAGGCTGTGTTCTGGGGTTCTGGGCAGATGTGAATTCTCGTAGGCCATAGTTCAACACCATGCAGAAGGACTGTGGGCTCCTCAGCCTGCCCACATCACCCTCTGAGCCTGACCTTGGTTGAACAACTAACTAAAAACCGTCATCCTGTCTGCTGTGTGTGTATTTATTCACTCTGGTTGCATCATTGGCACTCCTGCACAAGCAGTCTGTGATAACTTCTGCATCCCAAACGTTCCTCATTTTCCGTACACCCACCACCTCCTTATCACTAAAGAACTTGAGTGAGTCACCTGTGCCTGCCACCTGCATGCCCTCACTGCCAAGGCCCTCTTTCTCATCCCATCCTGTTCTAGCTTCCAACTTACCTGTGCTATGTTGTCCGGTCCCGCTGACTTCTTACCCAACCTCCCAGTAACTTGTAGCCATCAGTCCTTTTCTCTCTCTGTCTGTCTCTCTCTCACACACATGGATCACACACACACACTTGGATCACATACACACATGGATCACACACACTTGGATCACACACACACACACACACACACATACACACACACACACACACACACATCCTAGATAGCAATCTGTGGGTGAGCTCCCACCTCTGTCTTTCCTTCTTAGGCTCCGTCACTGCCTTCCCCCTCTCTGACCTCTAGTGCTCAAGAGCTTTGGGATTTATCCCAAACCTCCTTCCCCTCCAGGTCCCTGCTCAGTCTCTCAGTGACTGAGATGCCTGCTTCTCTTGCATTCTTACTATCCACACACATCATATGCTTCCTCCTCCTCTCTACCCAGATGTCTGCTGCTCATCCCCGAACTACCAAACCAGAGGTGTTGGCTTTTTCCCACCTGGTCCTACTGCCATCTACAAATGATGTCCCAGTGTTCCTCATCTCAGTCAACACCACTTCTATGTACCCAGATGCTCTTGTCAAAGCTTTAGAATTTCTCTTCTTTCTTCACACCCCAGATGTCGGCCATATTTCTTCATTGTTGATGGCATCTTCCATCCCTAGTGCCTCACACATGCCCAGTATTACTTTCTCCTTTGAAGCCAAGGAACGGGGTCACATCACTTCATTTGTTTACCTCCCTCTGTTGCTCTCCTTCCTCATGCCATGCCTTGCCCTTTTTCTTTGATCTGTTTCTCACATGGTTTCACTTTCTGCTCACACGCTGCCATCTTTAGAGGGGTCTTATCCAGGTGACATTTTGTCCCTGGACAGCCGTCTTGGCTCCTGTCTTTCTCTTGACCCAGCTTCCTTGGTCTTGGAGTTCTCATCCCTACTTGAAATAAGAGCACATTAGCCACATTTTTGGCTTATTATTTTTTAAGTGGTTTGTTACTGTCGGTTGTTTTCATTGTGTGCTAACCACCACAAGGGCAGGCGTTTTTGTTTAGCATTAATAATACCTAGCACATTGTAGTTACCGAGTAAGACTGAATTCACTTCATCTGTCCTTGTCATTATGGAGGGAAAACCTTTTTAAAGTTAATACTGGAAAATCAAGTTTAATTAGCAGTAAATATTTCTTCAGATCTTGACAATAATATTTATTTTGAAATTTGATTTACTGCGCCCCCCCCCATCCCTTTTAGGATCCTGGACCTTTATGGACATTGCTGAGACATATTTCAAGCTTGAAATTAGTTAGCAGCAGTTGTCACAGTAATATAACGGGCACCATTCCAGCTCTTATTGGTGGCGGGCGCTTTGTGAATAACGGCACATTTAATTCTCAAAACACATCAATGGGTTATCTGTCAATTTACAAATGGCTGTGATGATTTTTAAAATCTGGATGTTTTCTAAAAGGTAGAGTCTACTTTGTTTCTCTTGAATTTGACTTGACTTGGTGACCAAGTTCCAAAGAGCAAGATCCGATGGACGCGGCAGTATTTGGTGACCACAGTGAGACCCCCAAAGCTTTGGGTCTTCCTCCCTGCATTGGCCAACCTGACTCTTAGTTTCCTCATCTCTGAGGTAAAAACTGGACATAACATCAGAGACGTGTCCAGTTTCTTAGTCTGGCCACATCAGTCATTTCAATAGCAACATCAGGCAGTCCTCCTAGCAGTGGCAGGGACATCATATGGGTGACTGTCCCGTGCTCTGAATGTCCTACTGGATTGGTTTTTTGGTTTGTTTTCGGTTGCTGTGATAAAATAGTCCAACAACATCAAGTTAAGAGGAGGAAAAGTTTATTTTAGCTCCAAGCTCAAGAAACAGTCCATCATGGGGGTGATGTCAAGACAACAACAGCTTGGATCAGACACCTGCATTATATCCCTAATCAGAAGAGACAAATCAATGTCATCTGAAGAATCTGGAACAACACTGTCCAAAGACCCTTCCCCCAACTTTAGCCTCAGGAAGCATCTGTCTTTCCTGAAAGCCAGCGTGGTCTGGGGAAATAAACTCAAAATAAAAGCGTAGTGATGGGTGGATGGTTGAACCACCGGCCCAAACCTTAGTCATCTGTGTATCCTTTCTTTCCTCAGCTGCTCACCCCTCCCCCAGTCCTTGATTTGCACACATCCTGTTACTCACCAGGTCCTGTTGATCTGGATCAAATGCTTGGTGGAAGTAGGTGGAGCAGCCTTAAAGAAAGTTAGATACTTCTTTGCTGGCGGCATCTGGCAGGTCCAGTTGTACATCTTCATTTTGTTTCTACCAGCAAGGACCCCCTGCAACTGGTCTCCCTGCCTCTCAGCTCAACTTGTCAGAGCTCTCATGTTTTTTTTTTTTTGTTTTTTTTTTTTGTTTTTTTTGTTTTTGTTTTTTTTTTTTTTTTTTTTGTAGGCTTTCTTCTTGTTTCCAGATGCTCTGACTGACATGAGTTTCTTTTGGCTCACTGTCCCATTAGGTGGCAAACTTCTTGACTTAGTGTTCAAGACCCTCCTTGAGATAACCAGCATTTACTGTCCAAGGTCACTTTGGAGTCTCATATTTCTCCTTTCACAGAACTGTCTGCTGTCTACCTTACCTCCATTCCCAAATGGAAGCCCAGTTCCTTTTCTGTGACTCACCAAGATTCTTGTCCCGATCTCAATAAAATATCCTGAGCATGCTGCTCGCTCCTCAGCAAATGCCTGAATCCTTAAATCCTGCAAACCTGTCTAAACTAGGGATTTTCAAATTACGTTCTGATTCCCAGGGAAAATTTGATCAGAGCAATCAAGTTTAGGATATGTCCCTCCTCCCAGTCCCACGTACTGATTATGGTTTTAAATTTGACTTAGGGTGTTACTTTAATCCCAGCTTCTTTCTGTCCCTCCACTTCCAAATCATGTTCTTCGATGATGGAGGCATAACTTCTTTCACCCATAAACTGACTCTTGTGCAGGTTTGTTTTGCTACTTACGGGGCTGAGAGGTTATTTGTTATTATTCGTATTATTTAGAACAGTGATCATGGGGGAAATACCAGTTATGAAGAAGAGGGAATGAACGCAAGGGCCGTGCCAATTCCCACCGTTTCTAAACCAAACCTCGGTTTCTGTTTCTTTCCGTACCTCCGCCATTTTCTCCTCACTATCTTAGTGCTGGATTCTCGATGGAAACTGGAAATGCAACTTGCTGTTTTGACATAGTCCAGCAAGCATCTCTCTCTCTGTCCTGGATCACTCTCCACCAGCAAATGTGGCAAAAGTTTGCGGCAGTCAGATAAGTCCTTGTCATGCCCCTCTGCAGCAGGAGAGGCCAGGGGTCAGATTAAGATATAACTTAGCTTTACTGAGTTCCCTGGGGATGGACAGGCCACATCACTGCAGGTACCTGGATCCTCCATAGTGCTTGTATATGGCCGGCCATCTGTTTAGAAACTGCCCACCCTGCTGCAAACAGCAACCGATCAAAGGAGGATATGGTTTATATCCATTACATATTTGGCTTGAGGAAAAAAAAAAACAGACAAGGTGGACGGACATTTGGAGCATGAGTCCCTTGTGTCCCCTTCCAATTTCAGAACACTCTCCCCGGATTCTGAGAGAGCTGTACTATTTTAAAAGGAGAACCCTTTAGGTACAAAGGTGACCATATATACAGGATGTTTTTTTAAGAAATAGATAACTCTTTAGAAAAAGGGAAGTCTCTACCTCTGTAGCTCAGCAGTATTGGGAACTCCTGTTGAGACTGAAGGAACCCTTCCCTTTTTCCCTAATGTGTCTCTCCTCTTCCCTCTGGGATTCAAAGTCCAGTGTGGGCAGGGTCTCACTGGTGGCTGCAGACACTTGTAGTTGGGTGAACTTTGGGAAATGTTTGCTGATTAACTGATTGACTGGATTAGTGAGGCAAGGCCATGCCTGGCTGTAAACACTTCGCAGGGTTTAGCGGTGACTGCCACTGTCCTGGCTCTCCATGGAGCCGGTTGACCGGCCACTTCCTCTCTCTTCTCCTTGAAAACCCATCCTGGAAGCAAGGGCCCTTCGAACTCCACGAGGGGCCAGTTCTCGAAAGATCGTGCCCAGTTCCCTCCCTGGGAAGGAGAAGAGTGGGGTACTCTGGAGCAAGAAGCAGGACTAAAGAGGGGCTCCATTGCCTGAGACCTGCAGGTTGATACCTGCCTCTTGGCCGCCCCTTCGCAGCCGGGGCAGGTCACTGCGGGTGGGCACCTGGCCCGGTACTCTGGGGGCCTCGCGGCTGCGCGCGCGGCCGGGCTCGGGAACGGTACCCGGGCTCGGCCCTCGGTGGCCGCCGCCCCCTCCGCCCCGGGGGCCGGGCCGGGCTCCCGGGAGGCGGGGACTCGCCCAGTGGCAGCCGCGTCCGGGCGGGCGGCGGGCGCGGGTCGGCTTCCTGCAGGCGGCGCCGGGGCGAGCCGAGCGCTACAGTTACCAGCCTCGGGACACGGGGGCCCGGGCACTCAGGGGGCCGCGTCCGAGGCTCAGGGCGCGCTGCGCAGCCGTCGGTCGCCCCTGGCCGCGCTCGCGTGTCGCCGCGATTGCCGCGGCCGCCGCCGGTTACGCCAGCCCCGCCGCCGCCCGCTCCGATTCTGCGCACAGGCGGCCCCCAAGCCTGTCATTCTGCAAAAACACAGTTTACTCAACACGCCGCACACACTCGCGCGCACACACACACTCACACACACACACACTCACACACAGACACGCGCGCGCGCGCACGCAAACACACACACACACACCACACTCACACACTTATACACACAGGCACGCGCTCACAAGCGCGCGCAACCTGGGCCCCCGCGCGCACACGCACGGGAGCGCG
The DNA here is from genome assembly GCF_011762505.2 of Arvicanthis niloticus. Classification (NCBI taxonomy): domain Eukaryota; kingdom Metazoa; phylum Chordata; class Mammalia; order Rodentia; family Muridae; genus Arvicanthis; species Arvicanthis niloticus. Next base: position 42,601,705 of record NC_047675.1, on the reverse strand, counting down.
CGAGCGAGCAAGACGCGCACACCCGGCGAGCCAAGTTCCGCAGCCTGGCATGGCTTCTGGGGACCTTTACGAGGTACGGAGAAGCTGGGGCGCGGGCGGCGCCGGGGAACCGGGCCTGGCCGAGCTGGTGCGAGCGTAGTCCTTAGCCCGCGGGTGGCGGCGCTGGGGATCGGAGGGCGCCTGGGGGACTCGAGGGTGGTGGCGGACCCGAGGGTGGCGGCGGGGACCGGAGGGTGGCGGGGGCCGGGCGCGCCTCCCGCCGCCGCCTCCCGCGGCGCCCGCTCCCTCTTTCTCTTTCTCTCGCGCACACACTCTCTTACTCCATCTACTTTGCGGCCTTGGAGAGGGGAAGGAGGAAGCCGGGCGGAGCCGGGGTGGAGGGAGGGAAGGTAGCGGTCCCGGGGAGGTGCTTGCTCAGCCCCGACGAGCCGCCCCGAGTGTGAAAAAAAAAAAAAAAAAAAAGTACAGGTAAAAAAAATTAAGGAAAAAGAAAAAAAAAAAGTCGCCGGACGTGCGAGGGAATGCGGGGGCCCGCGCTGCGGACCGCCCAATTTAGGGGTGTTGAGCCCCCGGGGTTGCGCGGATGTGGGCTGGGAGGGGAGAAGGTGGGAGATCAAAGCGGAGCCAGGCTCCTGGGGGGGGGGGGATGAAAAGGACAAGAGTGTTGGGGCACGGGGGAGGGGGTGCTCTGGGGACCCGCTCTTGCAGTTCCACAGGGGCCACTGAGTGCCTGCCCCCTCCCCCCACCTGCTGCCTAGTGTCCCCCTTCTCTGGGCTCTGTAGCTCTCCTGGCAGGGGCTTGGGGGTCGGTCGTCTCTGCTGGTGTCATGCTTAGGGTGAAAGAGGGGCTGCAGAGGGACCCCTGAGGTGGAAAGGAAGCTGGCCTGAAACTTGTATGTGGGTGGTCAGACTTGTCGGAGGACATGGGTGTGAATCCACTTCCCAGAACTCCTCTAGCACACTAAGGGGGTCATACTTGTCACTAAGGTCACACAGGTAGTAGTGAGCACTGGATATTTTGAAATCGGTTCAAAACGTTGAAAAAAGGTGTCCATCTGTCATCTTTTGAACAGAGAAATACCCATGGTCTCTGGGGAGAGAGGGTTTAGCTGGCCTTGGGACCACAACACGTTTTGCGTGGGATTTGGACTCCTGGACAAATAAGAAGCCACCACTGATCCCAGGGGGAGGATGCCCTCCAAGAGGTGTCAGGGGTCAGCTTGGCCTTCCCATCCCTGTCCTCCAGTATGAGCCAGTTACTACTGTTGGCTGTCATTCCTAAGGTTGCTGTCTAAATTTCCATGTAGTTTGGGAACGCTCTGAGTTAATATTTTGGGTAAGACATTGCAGTAGTAATCCATCCACTGTAAGGTTTTGTTCCTTGGGCCTTTCTGGAAGCCCAAGCTTCTCCACCAGAGCATTACTGCCCTGAGTAGAAAATGGAGGAGAGGCTGGTGGGCATCTCGACTTCCTATGTATCCAGAACCTTCTGGATGATTCTGGGCTTGGCAGGGCTCAGTGATGGGTTACAAGCCATCAGGCTCAGGTGGAACCCATGTTTGTTTTGTTTGTTTGTTTGTTTGTTTTTAAAACGATATAAGTTGCCCTCTTCTTTATCCTACGGCCTTCCTTCTTCCTGTGCTGATGGAGAAGCCAGGGAGGGCTAGAAACCTGATGAGAAACTGACAGGATGTTGTTAAGCATCCATCTTTTTCCAAGATGGTGGAGCAGTCTCTGAAACCAAAAGTTAAAACCTAGTGAAGTGAAAACCTTTGACCAAGTTCCCCAAAGTATAACTAGTCCTACCAGGACGCTGGCAGAAAGTGGATGCCATTTAGGAACAAAACCAATCCTCTTGAGGTCATGGGATTTTTCTCTCTGATGGTGAGTTGTCTCAGAGCCGGTGACATTTTGCCTGGGTGACAAGTGGCCTTGTTGAAGACATGAAGTGAACATCATAGAGGTATCAGCGTCCCCCCCCCCCAATTTAAAGTCTGAGACGTTCGAACCTCCTGGGGATAATTTCTTGTTCAATGTTCATCTGAAAAACTGCCATTCTTAACCTCGGTAATTATAGTCGCCAGAGGAAGATGGGAGTTTCCACAATGGCCTTGAACTGTCTCAGCAACTCAAGAGTGCTTATTGAAGTTCAATAAACAGGACAATGATAACAATTACTTCTGTGGTGGTAGGTAATTGTATGAGATATAAAATGGCTTTCCCGTGGCTGATTATTTGCACAGCCATTACTAGAAGGGCTAAACTGTATTATGAGAATATAACCAATGTCAACATTTTTATTAACCCATGCCCCCATTACATAACATACACCGAGGGGGTTTAATTGGTTGTTCAGATTTAACTTAAAAACAAGAAGTGCCAGATGTGTGCCTCAGTCCATATGTTTTCTATCTGTAAAATTGCCATGCGCGTTAAAAAAAATAGCCCATTGATTACAAGTAAATAGATCTGGGCATATTCAATGCAGTTACTAACCTTAAAAGAAATAAAAGAAGATATCTGTTTCTAGATGATGGTATTTCCTTAATTAAATATTATACTTGGGTGTGCATAGAATGGCTTATCATAACCTTCAACCAATAAACTATATTTGTGTGGGCCAGGAGTGGTGATCTTTGTGACATATGTTCCACCTATGTGCCTGGTGACATTACCTTCGATGTTTTAGGATGAGAGTGATGTTTGGAGGGCAGAGATTCACCGCCTCTTTGGTGATTTTAGACCCCTGTTATACAAAGCAACCCTTCCCCAGAGAGCTCTGTTAAGAAGTGAGGTGCCGATTTTAAAGACTCCAGAGAATGATCTTTGGTTACGTGGTGATGCTCTTGAGTCTTGGTGAGGAAACCTGGGTCAAGAGGAGCTTCTGAAATTTGGATTTGATGGATCCCCTGGTTTTGTTTCCCCGGTAGCTGAGCCCTCACCCTCTCTGATGCGTTCTAGAGATCATGTATATGACGGTGATTTAAAATGTTGATCCATGGCTTACAGCAGTGGTTCTCAACCTTCCCAATGGCACAACCCTTTAATACACCTCATGTTGTAGTGACAACCTCAAAAAAAAAAAATAAATAAGATTGTTTTTGTTGCTACTTCATAACTGTAATTTTGCCACTGTTATGAATCAGATCTTTATCTGATATGCAGGATATCTGATATGCAATTTTTGGAAAGGATTATTTGATAGAGAACTACAGGTTGAGAACTATTTTCTTAAAGCCAGTTATGGCTGGCTATAGAATGTAATTCCCTCCACCCCCAGATGTGCTAGTCAACATGTGGGCCATCAGAAGTGGTCTGTTAGGCAGTTCTAGGCCGTGTGTGTGTGTGTGTGTGTGTTTGTTAGGTATGAAAGCAGAAGATCTTTAGCTTGTCTCTTTCCACAATGATCCTTATCTTATACAGGAACATCTATTTTTCTACATGTTTATACAATAAATCTGAATCCAGAAGGTATTAGAGTTTGCCAGCCTTAGAGTTTAGTCAGCCATTTGCCAAGATGGTTGGGTGTCGAGAACACATCATCTGTGGCACAGCACAAGGAAACCAGGATCTTGTCTTTTTCCTGTTCTGTAACTCCTCACACGTTCACTAACTCCTGGTTCTTACCAGTGAATGGAAGACCAGGTCCAGGAGACAGCACACTGAGCCACGTTTGCTATTCTTAAGCTGAGAGTTACATACTTTTCTTCCCCAGCCCATGGTCTCTTGGTAGTGGTAATATCATGCCCTAGTTTTGTGTCTGTTGCTGAGATTAATCCACTGGCCGAATCTACATACATGAGCAAGGACACACTTCCACATTACACGGCCCATCACTGAGAGAAACCAGTGTAGGATCTCAAACAGGAACCTCAAGGCAGGAACTGAAGCAGAGACATGGTGGAATGCTTCCTACAGCCTGATCAGCATCAAACCTTCTTCCTTCTTTAGTACAGTTACCGACCTTAAAAGAAATAATAGAATACATCTTAGTCTACATGATAGTATTTCCTTAACTAAATATTATAATCAAGCATACACAAAATGGCTTATTACAACTTTTAACCAATAAACCATATTTTATGTGGGCTAGAAGTGATGACCTTTCTTATACAACCCAATACCTTCCCAGGGAGTGGAACAACCCACACTGGGCTTAGCCCTCCCACACTAATCATCAGTCAAGCAAAAAGCAAAATGCATGCCCACAAGCCTGTCTGATGTAGGCAGTCCCTCAGTTGAGGTTCCCTTTCCCCAAGTGTTTCTAGTTTATGTTGAGGATGATAAGATCTACCCAGCATGCACCATAATAAGTGGTTGCTCACCTATCGTGTTCTTTGATGGCTCACCTTTTTTCTCTAAAGGTGTGTCTGGATATCTTCTAGAGAAGCTGACTGTCTTCCCTCAGAAGGGTTGACTGCATTTAAATGTCCACATGTAGTTTTCTTGCTGTTGAGTGTTGTCTAATACCTCTTGCCCTTGATTAGTTGACATGAAGGACAAAGTACCTACCTTGCTGGCAAAAGTGTTCAAAGAGGATTCTTTCTGAGTGGAGTGGCCGAGATGAGGGTTATTGAGTTGGACTTCACAGTATCTCTGTGCCAGGCTCTGTTTGTTGATGCTTCCTCAATCTCTATCTCCAAGAAATGGCTGTAATTTTTTTGGGGGAGGGGGTGTGTATGTGTGAGTATGTACACCTCTCCCTCCTTATATTCAGAGCTGCGTATGTATAATGATTATGTATATCTGCACAGTGTATATAATAAAATTTTCCATTCCAAATAAAAACAACAGAATCCTTTTCCTTTATTGAGAGACGTTGACTTTAGTTGCCAATGGACTCTTCAGTAATGAACACAGGTCTTTCCCCTGTGGCAGGATCTGTGGACTCTGTGTTCTCCAAAGTCACACTTTAGACATAACAAAACTTGTGGGCAGAAGTGTTAAAGCAGATTATGGAAAATGTATGTAACCCTGGGCCTAGAACATCAACTAAGCTCTAAAGAAATCTAATAGAAGTATGCTGGCTGTCCCCCAGTAAGTCTGCTGGTCTTTTATTGTGTATTGGTAGAGCTGACAAGTCCTTGTTTCTCTGTAGATTGCCCAAGGCATTCACTTCTGATAAACACGGTTTCTGACAATGTTATGTCTGGTTCGTAGCTTTCCTCGTTCACCTGAATGAGGAAAAGAATAAAGAATGAAGAATGGCTGGAAAGCCATGTCTTCACACCCTTTCCATGTGTTCTGGCTCCACCATGTGGTCAACATGGTGGTGGTGCCGTTATATGCGCTACCACTCGTTTTTCAAGATGGAGACTGAGCACATTTCCAGCTTTATGTTAGTGTTTCCATCCACTCTTGAGCCTTTTTCCTTCTGAGAGTGCTTGCCTGTGACTGCTTCAGAAATATTAACAAATTGAAGAAAATGGCATCTCAACCTACACAACTTCCTAGTGACGCTGGTGTCATTTGCCCAGTTAATTAAGCACGTCTAAGAACCTCCCCTGTCAAAGATATGACTTCTTAAATCTCTGCAGATATGCCATCCAAGGATGATTTCCAGTTGAGTAGGAATATTGGGATCTAATGAATATGGACTAGGTATTTGATCCTTCAGTGGGGATCCATCAGCTTATTTTTAAGGCAGGTTTTTATGTTATTCCTTATTGAATAAGGCTGTTTCTTCAAGGCCTTAAGCTATCCTTGAAGGGTGATAAAAAGTATCCTTGTAGCCTGACCATTTTTAAAGAAAAGTTCCGCCTGGGTGTTGATAGAGAGTCTTACTGTCAGATATAAGCAACTAGTTTTGACATCTCTATTGGAGGGTGAAAGGGGATCTAGTTTGGCTGAATTTGTAGCACCACCATTTATTTATGTCATATTTATAGACCAGCAAATATATACCTAGTACTAGGGAAATGATAGCACTGTCTCCTAAAAGTCTATGGTCTAGTGGGAGATAATGTAAGAGAACAGAAGTTCACAGTCAGTGGAGAAAGCATTCTATGGGGAAAACGAGGCTTCCAGGAGGATGTTGAGGGATATATGAGATCCAGGTTGGGGGAATGAGAGGTAGTCTCACAGAGGAGGTGATGTCCTCAAAGACTCAACTAGGAAATGAGTGTGGCCAGGTCTGCAGGACTTAAACCAGTGCCAGATAATGACATTCAATGAAAGATGAGTTTTCTCCTGAAGCCAACACTTTTTTTGATAATCAGTTCCCTGTTGTTGAGCATCTAGACAGATTCTAATTGTAAGCCATTGTGTTCTGTTGTTATGACCACCCACAAACATCATTATTTATATTGTTTTTCCCAGAGTAGGCTCTGAGTAATGACAGTTTGAAAAATACAGATATTTTTACAACTCTTGATTCATAACCCCAAATTTCCCTTCCAAATGGACAGTTGACTGAATTAGTGGAGGATCCAGAGCAGGTCTAACACTGCTGCTTGCTGTTTTGGTGATGGGAAGGAGAAACAGTGGCAGCTGAGTGGGAGTGAAGGGAAATGGGAAAGGTTGGAAGATTTAAACAGAATCAGCACAGTTTGCTTGTCAGTCAGATTTGTAACAGAAATATGTGTAACTGTGGCTTAAACATGATGCATTCATTTATATGAAGTAAAGGTTGGAGCTCATGGTTAGTATTGCCCCTCTGTGAAGTTCTCAAGGTGTCTGGTTCCTTTTATCTCTATCCCATCATCCTCAATTGTGACTTCTGGTCCTCAAGTTCACTTCATGATCCAACCTGATCATAGAACTCTAGCTATCTTTTTTCAGAAGAGGAAAAAAGGAGAGATGGAGGGCTGAACAGAATAATAATCAATCATGATTATGCTGCCATCTCATTGGCCTGAATACCTAGCTGCAAGAGAGTCCTGGTAGGAAGTACTGTTTTTAGCTGTAATGTCCCTTCTCTTGCTAAAACAAAACTTTCTTACAGTGCATAGGGATAAAGGATTGCAGAAGTTGAGGGATAATCGCTAGGTTTTTGTTATCCCTTTGGGTTCATGCTGGAACCTGGGGAGAAGTTGTGTTTGAAGGAAGTGTGGAGGCATTGGAAAGGGCAGTGAATCAGGGTTCATGGAACACCCAAGTGTAGATGCTCATTGCAGCAGGAACTTAAAGTCAGATCTCAGGAGTCCTGGAATAAATACCCAGATTGGGCACTGTTAGTACACAGATCATAGTGAAAACCAAAGAAAACACTGCAAGGCTGAGTAGCAGCTCCATGATGGGAAAATGGACATTTTAGAGACATGAAAGAGAGTGGCTTTGCCTTGTGTGTAGGAAGATAAGTGAAGGGACAACAAAGGAGTTTGCTGTTGTGGAAGTCAATGGGAGATTGCATTTTAATAGAGTGGCCAGGAGTGTCCTTGGATTGAGTAACCAATAAGTCATTGGCATCAGTGGGATGCAGCTGTCCCACTGAGTGTGCTGGGCATGAGAAGGTTGCAGCTTTATGCTGATGTGGGGAATATAGATGCAGAGACACCTTTCACAGGCATCTCTTAAAGAACCTGGTGTGATGGGGAGTGGTACTTCCATGAAATGTGAAGAGTAACCAGCCATGTCTGTCCCCCTAGTTCTGTACTTATCTGCTTTGGATGATTTGCACGGCAAATGGTTATGGTGTCAATGTTGAGTCCTCATATTCTTAGATGTGATTTTTCTGTAAGTCTTATGGACCTCTTGAATCTCTACCCAATGTCTTCAATAACTAAAAGATATTTATGTTATTTACGTGTGTGTACATGTGCGTGAATGTGTGCACATGAGTGCAGGTGCCCACAGAGCTCGGAAGAGTGTGTTAGAATTCCAGGAGTTGGAGTGACAAGCAGTTGTGAGCCTCTTGATGTAGGTGTTAGGAATCAAACCAAGGTCCCCTGAGAGAAAAACCAAATGCTCCTAACCATTGAGAAACCTCTTCAGTCTCATCTCCAGTAATTTTAACAGGAGAAAAAAGTAGGGCTATAATTCAAGAAGAACTCAAGTCTCCTGGCTTTGCTTATTTCTTTTTTGTGGTTGTTTTCTTCTTCTTGTACTTTTCTCCTCCTCCTCTTGCCTTTTTTTTGTTGTTGTTCTGTTTGGTGACTTTGGTTTATATGACACTGCATATCCAGACCCAACATTGTAGTTCTGTGTTTCTCCCCTTGCGCTGCTCTCATGTGATAAATAGCCAAGTCTAGAAAACTCATGTAAGATAAACCTGAAGATCTGCACTTTCTTCTCATTCCTATTCACTGCCATACTCTCCTTCATTAAGGATGTAATTTATTTTTAAACAATATAATCTTCATATATAAAAATATTTAGCGCACGAATCGTAATTTATAATAATCGATAAACAGCATCTACAGCCAATAAAAAAAAAGTTGAAGGTGCATAATATAATCATACAGAGCCTTTCTGGTAAGTAAAATTGGCTCAGGGAAAAGATTTAAGTCAAGGACTTCGAGATGAACTCTTCAGCGAGGGCTTTGCTGTAGCAGTGTTTGAGAGAGGGGACAGAACAGACAGTACTGCTGACAGATCAACATGGTGATCAGTGTTGGATAATAGCTTGCCTGGCTTAAGTTCCCAGGTTTTTTTCGGCCCAAATACCAATCTAGGTTTTGCAGTGAAGGTCCTTTGTGGATATGGTTGAAAGTCCCTTTAAGTAAGGAAGGTTATTGTGGTCAATGCCGATGGGCTTGAGTCAATGGGCTTACATGCCTTAATGCGAAAATTGAAGCTTCTAGAAGATGTCAAATCTCACCCATCGCCATTATTAAACCCGCGTCCTAGAGTTCCAGTTACTCTTTCTGTTGATCTTCTGCCCCATGGATTGTTTTTAATTTGCCTCACCAGCTCCTCACTGGACAAGCCAGTTCCTTCCAACAACCCCCTACTTATGTGCCCAAGTGGCTCTGCGTCTCTTCTTCCTGTCACCTGATAGTGTTGGCCAGCTAAATGAGCCTTTTCACTTTTGATCCTAGGTGGTCAGCATTATAAATGGAGATGGGTCACTTATATTCTGATAATGCTCCTTTTGTTTTAAGTTGATTGCTTCAAATACCTTGCTGCAGGGTGTGTGTGTGTGTGTGTATGTGTATGTGTATGTGTATGTGAAGAAGGGCAAGCTACAAGCCCAGGAGCTCAGTGTTGGGCAGACTTGGTAACACCTAGAACCCACCAACTTAGGCACTCTATCTCACCGTAGTTACTTGTGTTGTGTCTCATGAGAGCCACGGGAGGCAACACAGTTCAGCACAGATAGGTCTTGGGTCTGAAAATCAGAGCTGCCTGAGCCAGTCCCTTGTCCTGAGAGGCTGTTGAAGGTGGAAATTGCCCAGTAGTCCTTCTCACTCTTATCCACCGGGTCATGTTTCTTGAGCCTCCAACATGGTCCTGTTATCCTTAACCTGTGGGTAGATGCCTGGATCTCTATTGGTCACTGCTCTAGTGAAAGGCCCATAACTGACCATGCCTCTGTAAAGGCACAGGCTCCTGAGAAGACTTTATAATACCCAGTGTCTCTTCTAAATGGGTTCCTCTTGACTGCAGCTACCTCACTTCTCCTAGAATCTCTCTGGGTCAGCCACTCTCAGTTGCTTAATAAGTAACTCAGAGAATGATCAGCATGGACCCTTCAGGGGCACATCTACGGGGCCGAGTCTCCAGATCACTCACTGCTGGATCAGATTATTCCCCTACCGAGGAGCCATTACGCTAGTCTCAGATTCATCACCAGGGAATTTTCCGCCTTGACTTTTGTGTCCTTGTCCTTTAGCCTGGTGTTTTAAAAAAAATGGTCTGAGGGGTTTTACTAACAAACCATAGAGTTAATAGAAATGCTAGAGTTGGGTTGAATTTAAAACATAGCCATTGGGGGCTGGAGAGATGGCTCGGTGGTTAAGAAGTACTGGATGAAAAGTCAGGATTCCCAGCCCTCACCACTATGGTGCCTCACAAACATCTGTAATTCTAGTTCCAGGGGATCTGATGCCCTCTTCTGGCCTTCATGGGGCCATATATGCATGTGGCACCAAGACACAAATGCAGGCAAAATACTCACACGCAGGAAAAAAAACCCAGCTACTTGTTGAATAATCCATCAGTTAAATAATGTATGTTAGCTATGTACCTATAACTATGCAGGGTGTGGACTCTGTAGCCACGACTGTCTTTTAAATTCTTCTTTGGAATTGGGGGTAATTAAAACCCCCCCCAACACCCAAATTAATCCTTGATATGTCTTTTGAGAGTTTATGTTTATTTGTGTTATTTTAAAGACGAGAAGCAAACTGCAATCACTGTACAAGTCATACTTACACTATTGGTCAAATCATTAAGAAAAAATAGTAGTAGTGAAAACCCAGCAAACCCAACATCCATATATGATGGTGATCTGCTCCACCCCACAGTTTTCAATGGTGAAAAACAGAATCAGGTCAATTTCTTTTTCTTGCTTTCTCATTTCCTTTCTTTTTGTGACTGGAACTCAAAGTACTGTTTGTTTTTTTGTTTTTTTGTTTGTTTGTTTTTTTGTTTTTTGCTGTCTTTGGGCATATATTCAAACTTTAAGTAAATGTACTTTTTTTAAAAAGCAATAATACACACACACAGTTATCAAAACAGTCTTCTCATGTAAAGTACTATGGGAAATACACTCTCTGTAGCATATATGATTACTCACATGGCACTCAAGCCAGAGGTGGTGGCTGGTGTATGTTCTGGTGTGTAATAAGTATATGATAACAACGGGCACACATTGAACTTTTGTGCTGTGTTGTTGGGGTTTATTGATACATCTAAGTCTTTCTGCCTTGATTATTTGAGCGAAGGACAGGTTGGGAATCACGGTTAGGTGTTATAAGCCCAGACAAACACACAAACAGATTTTCATTCTCAAAGACTTGTGGTTCAGTGGAAATGAACCATACCTTAAGACTGCAAGATCACATGACCAAACCAATCTAAACTAACCATAACTTGATAACGCTCACAGCTAATTTTCATAGACCATCCAAAGTCATTTTCTTATGCACCAGCAAATAAAATACAGGAAGCAGTTAGTGGACCATAGGCTGTTGCAGGAGCGTGGGTAACATTTTGGGGTTTTATTGAAAGCTTTTGCTGTTATACCAGAACTTACTGCTTGCCTCAGCCTAGTCAGTGGTAAGAAAACCAAGTAGTCAGTTAAACTAAGAAAAGACATCTACACCAAAATGTGTCCATCTTGATTGAGAAAAAGACTCTATGGTTGTATCTTACTATTTCCTGTAGGCAGCAGGCTCAGTGATAGAGAGACTATGGGGCTGGAAAGATGGCTCAGCGGTTAAGAGCATTGGATGCTCTTCCAGAGGTCCTGAGTTCAAACCACATGGTGGCTCACAACCATCTATAATATCTGGTGCCCTCTTCTGGCTTCAGGGATACATCCAGATATAACACTCATATAAAATAAATAAACAAAAAAATAAGTGAAAAAATCTTAAAATGAAAGAATAAAAGAGAGAGACTATGTCTGGATTGTTTGTGTTTGTAGTCCCAGCTTGTGAGACTTTGCTGGTCACACAGGAAGCCCATGTTTGCAGTCTACCTTTCTGCCTGCCTTCCTTTACCTGTGTATGACATACTCATCCCTCTCCCGAGAAGAGTCCTTCATATGTTTTTCATAGTTAAAATTACCACGTTGCCTGCCACTGGTAATATTAGATAGCAAAAGTCCCTCATGGCAAATCAAAACTTAGCCTCAAACAACCACTCACCAGTGTGGATAACAACTGGATAGAGTGCAGCGAGTCTCTGTTAACTGCATTTGACAGAGCTGCTTCAAAGCAAATACACACAAAGGCCACCTAATGGCTTGATGCCTCTGCCCTTGGCACCTCCGCCTCTATACTGTAGCCTCAGTGGCTTGGTCCAGTTTGATACACACCATCCATTCTATATTGGGTTGCCTGGAGAGAAACTGGCATAGACACTTGTATCTAGGTGGAATCTAGAAGACTGTTCCCTGGAGATAAGCCTGGAAAGATGTTGGGGAGACAGGATGGTGATGTACAGCAAGGTGGCAGCTGAGCCCCTCTTATCTGAGTAAAAGTCAAGGTGGCTCCTCAGAGACATCCCCAGGTGATGTAAGGAGATAGGGCTCTTGAACCCCTGTGTCAACCATTCAGTGCTGAAGGTTGCTCTATGGCACGGGCCAGGGTAGCTCCCTTGAGTGACATCTCTGTGGTTTTGGCAGCAGAGAGCCTCTTTGCAGCTTTGGGATGGGTTATCCATCTCCAAAGAAGACCTGGGCTGAGTGTCCCATCCTTGTATTGACACCTTGTATTGACACCATCTCTTGACATTCATGGATGGGCAAGTCTTTCTTCTCTGGGTCCCTTTGGACTCATATCTGCTACCCTCTCTTGAGAACATTATTTATCATTTGCTGCCTTATTGGAACTCATACCTGGTTTGAATACTGACAGGTTGGCCATGTGTCAAGCTTGTAATCAGGATTCCCTGAACTGCTCATGTGATAAACCCTCAACACACTCAAGCAGACATGTAACAGGGTACCACTTCTCTTGAGTACCGCAGCTCAGTGTTGGAGCATCTTCCACTGCCTGGTTTCCTCTGTGTCCTCCTTTCCTGCTATCTGTACTTTAAACCTGCCAGCTTAAAAGATAATAGTTGGTCCCATGCTTCCCCTGACCTCTTGTAGCAAACAGACTGGATTGCTGGTTTTGAAGTCTCTGACATTTGCCTGGATTCTTCTTCTGAGCTCTGGAACTGTCAAACTATCCCTTAAACTCAGTATACAAAAAGTCAAACTTAGAATCTTCCTCCTAGCCCCCATCTGTTCATTCCCAAGCCAGAAATATGGTCTCCTTTGTTTTCCTCAGACACAGTGTCTGCTCTGTTGAATTGGCAGCCTGTGTATTTCTGGAATCCATCTTTTGTCTTCTTTTTCATCTCGACACCGTAGTACAGGGGATGCCTCCCATTGCTTGAGTCATCCTAGCACCTATCAGGTGTTCACGCCAGATTTTCTCTGGGGTGCCCTCACAGGGATCTGAAAAAAAAAAAACCCTCCTGTTTTGCTACCTTCTGACAGAATATCTTTAGGAGGTGCCTAAGTTGTCTGTGGCTTGTCCTCCTCTGCTCCCTGTTGTTTCTCTGTGTGCAGCGTGTTCTACCCACAGGGCTGCTCACCACTCTTGACTGTTCCATGCTCCATGATTGCCCTCCTCTAACATTCTTCTTGGTGATGGACCAGCCTCATCCCTGCTAGCTTAGTTTCAACTCCTCCTGGTTTCTGCATAGATGCCATACTTGGCAAAAACCTTTTTGACCCAAGATTTAGCTAAAGATGCCAGGGGAGCTAAGCATGATCCTGAGTCCTGGTGAATTATCTTAGTGATGATAAATAAGGCTAGATCTGTCTGTCCCTTTGGTGACATTACAGCCTTGGACTTTCTGTAGAGACCTGACACCCAAGATCTTCCTGGAATTGAAACACATGTTTGAAATCAAACGATGAATGGAACTTTGAGCTTTATGCCTCCTCGTTGAGTTTCTACAGAATTCATTCTCTTGGCATTCTAGAACGTGTTTGCAGATACTTAAATGCTAATGGTCTACTTATTTTCAGGATCTTTCGTCATTTGGCATGGGCCAAGACTCAAAAAAAAAAAACCCAACCCCCCCCCCCAAAAAAAAACCCACTCAATGGAAAAATTAGCATGCACATGTCTGTTGTGTGCACGAGAGTTGAACTTGTCTCAGATGTCTCTATGGCCTTCTTGGCATGAGGCTGAAGGCAGTCCAAGCTTTTAAAATGCCTTAACCATAGGGCTTCTTTTCTGTATCTTTGTTGGTCAGGTAGTGGCCACATCATTTTCCTGTAAGTCAAACTCAACTGGAGTCTTGTATTCTCAATAAAACAGTGGAGTCCTGATTTCAGAGGATCACTAAGTTTTGGAGGTGGACAGGAGTTTCAAAGTCAAGCTTAGTCATTCGTGAACATCCTTAACAGGTGATAAAAAGTGAGAGTCCCTTTGGCTGTCAAAGGAAATGCAACCCCTGGCTGCTTGCCTTGTTGGTTTCTGCATGTGGTACTCATGATGTAGAAGCAGATTCTTCCCGTGTTCCTTTGGAGAGTGTCCTTGAAAATCTTGATATTGTTGTGTTCTCATGCAAGATTTAATGAAGGAGTCCAGGGTAGCATGTCCTGGGAAAGTCGCTTAGTGATGATGAATGAGGTTGGGACCTATCCCCCTGACTGGTGTCACAGGCCTTGACATGGGGAAACCTGATAGCTGAATTTTCCTGGAAATCCCAGTTCATGTGTCAACTGTTGGAAATGAGACCAAGTGACAGCACCAAAATCCATGCTGTTATAAGGAGAAAGGGGGAGGATTTGATTGTCTTGATCCACTCTAATCATTTGTGTGTCTTGAAACCCCAAACCTTGTCTCTTTTGAAGAAGATACACATGGAGACTGTGATTCAGACTGTGTGGTTAATAGAGGAAGAGAGACATAGACCTGTCTTTAGAGTGTGAGTGGCTTTCTTCAAACAGCAGACCCAGCTTTTGGAGCAGATGCATGGTTTGGTGCTGGGTGGCTCATCCAGTCATTTTCTCATCTTCTGAATCAAACATGGCAGAGATGGAGAAGTAGTGGCACCTTGGGGAACATTTCTTCACTCTGTTGCACTAGTGTTGTCCTTTCAATGTTTGGTGGAATTCACCAGCGAAGCCATCTGGCCCCGAGATTCTCTTTGTTGGGAGGTTTTACTGACTTGTTTGATTCCTTTGCACATTTGAAGTTGTGTTGGCTAGTTTTACATCTGCTTAACACAAGCTAGAGTCATCAGAGGGATAGAAGCGTCAATTGAGAAAATGCCTCCATAAGATTAGGGTATATGCAAGTCTGGGGGGGCATTTTCTTAATTAAATGATTATGGGGGATGGCCCAGCCCATTATGGGTGGTGCCATCCCCTGGACTTGCTAGTTTTGCATTCTACAATAAAGCAGGCTGAGCAAGCCATGGGGAGTAAGGTAGTACGCAGCACTCCTTCATGTCTTCTGCATCAGCTCCTGCCTCCGCGTTCCAGTTCTGACTTTCTCCGATGATAACTGTGATGTGGAAGTGTAAGCCAAATGAACCCTTTCCTCCAAAGTTGCTTTGGTCATGGTGTCTCATCACAACAATACTAACCCTAACTAGGACAGAAATTGGTACCAGGAGTGGGCAATGCTGTGACAGACCTGACCATGTTGTTTCTGGAGGACTGTAGAAGGACTTGGGGTGAGAAAAGTCACTGAGTATTCTGTTTGTGGTGAGCTTCTCTGTGGGAGTTTGGAAGCTAAGCGTGCTGAGAGATGTTTGGAGGCCTGCCTTGAGAAGTTTCAGAGGGAAGTTTGAGAGTCCCTCAGTGACTCTATCAGGGCCATTCCTTATTTTGGGTTAAGAATCTGTCGCTTTGGTTAGCAGAGGCAGAAGAATCAGCTGTGATTAACAAGACACCAGAACCCTGGAAGTAAAACCTTTGCTTCACTGCGACAATTGATGCTGGTTAACTTGAGATGAGAAATAAGTGGTGATTAATAAAAGATCAACAGCATCACTGAAGCTAAATCTTCTGGGAAGCCTGTTCTTAGAGTCAGTACATGCAAGCTTTGTTCAGAGGTGGCCAAGGTTGTACCTTGTGTGCTGGTAACCAAACTTGATGCTGCAAGAGTTACTTAGGTGGTACTGTTTTTGAAGGCATGGAGGGGACACAGAAAGCAGACGAGATTTGTCACTGTGTGACAGGGATAGAGTCCACAAAGAGAGCTTAGTCGAAGCTATTTGTAAAAGAATTTGGTTCCACAAGAGGCTCTGGTATTGTGGGATGAACACCAAGAATGGCAACAGGTGTGGAGTGGAGCTACCCTAAGCCTAGAAGACATATCTCTGTGTGCTGCAGAGGGTGGAGCTGGAGGAGCCACCTTAAATCCTTTGGAGAAGCCCAGAAGATCATGAGTAGATCATAGATTCCAGACATTGAGTTATTTACAATGTTGGAGTTTGGTTTTGCTTTGTTCAAGTCGTGACTATGACCTGGTTCTTCCCTCTTGAAGTAAGAAAAGTATTTGTTTTTGATTTTTATGGAGCCCACAGTCGAAAGACTGAATTTCATAAAGAGATTTTTAGGTTCAAAATGATAATGTGAATTTTTAAGTGAACCGAATTTTAAACTGAATTGCAAAGACTGTGGAAACTGATAAGTTTATAGAATGATCTGTATTGTGATATCTATATTGGTGTTTGATCGTGGGGATGAAAGAGAAAGGAAAGTTTGTGGATTAGTGGAGATGTATTTGTGTGTCAAGTTGACAAAGGATCAATTGTGCTGCCTAGTTTTATATCAATTTGATTAACACAAGCTAGAGTCGTAAGAGTGAGGCACAAGCCTCAATTGAGAAAATGCTTCCATAAGATCGGACTGCAGGTGGCCCTGTAGGACATACTCTTAATTAATTATTGACAGGGTGGGCCCAGTCCTGTGGGCAGAGCCATCCCTGGGATGGTGGTTCTGAGTTCTATATGAAAACAGGTTGGCAAGCCACAGAGAGCAAACAGTAAGCAGCATTTCTCCATGCTTCTGCATCAGCTCTAGCCTCTACGTTTCTGCTCTGTGTGAGTTCCTGTCCTGACTTCCTTCAGTGATGAACAGTGATGTGGAAGTGTGAGCCAAGTAAACCCTGTCCTTCAAAGTTGCTTTGGTCATAGCGTTTTATCACCATAGCAGTAACCATAACTAGGACAGAAGTCCAATATAGCTTCCTATTCTTAATCCTTTTAAAATCACTTTTGATTATGTGAGTATTTCTAGAAATACTTCTGTTTCATGCAAGTCATTGGTGTGTAGTTGTTCAAGGTATTTTTTTAAAAAAAAAGATGTATTTCATTTATTATTTTTTATTTTTTGAGATTATAATATAATTATATCATTTCCCCTTCCCTTTCCTCCTTTCAAACAGCTCCATATCTACCTCCTTGCTCTTCCTAGTTCTTCACTAATTGCTGTTACATGCGTACTTGTTTATGTTTGTACATGTATATTCCTAAGTATAACATGCTCAGTTTGTATAAGGTTATCTGTTTGTTAGTTTCCAGGGCTGACCACTTGGTATTGGATAGCCAGTTGGTGTGATCTTCTCTGGAGAAGACTGTTTCTTCCATTCCCAGCATTAGTTACCCATAGTTCTTTATGTAGGCATAAAGAACTTTTCCTGGTCTGTGTTGGCATGTCTCTTGTCATTGGTCAGTTCACTCTTAGACAGACATGCCAGAGAGTCTTTATGGGTGCCACTTCTGACATCACCAGAAGATGCAGTCTCACAGCAAAGTTCCCGATCCTCGGGTACTTGCAATCTTTCTCTCCTCTCTTCTGCAACGTTCCCTGAGTCTTTGTACAGGAGTTGTTTTGTAGATGTATGCATCGGGACTGAATTCCAGAACTCTGAATTTTGATTGGTTATGGCTTTCTGTAATGGTCTCTTTCTGTTGCAAAGAGAAGTTTCCTCTCTTAAGGAAGAAAGCTCCTCGTAAGGACTGGTTTAATCAGTGTTCCATTGCTGTGAAGAGACACCATGGCCATGACAAATCCCATAAGAGAATTCATTATTTGAGTCTAGCTGACAGTTTTGGAGGTCCAGTCCATTATCAGCATGGCAGGGAGCATGACAAGACACAGGCAGACATGGTGCTGGACAAGTAGCTGAGAGCCCTACGTTAGGATCCTCAGGCTACAGTGAGAGAGACACACGGAACCTGGTTTGAGCATTTGAAGCCTCAAGGCCCACCCCTGGTGACACATTTCCTCCAACAAGGTCACACCTACTCCAACAAGACCACACCTCCTAATCCTTCTCAAGTAGTGCCACACCCTGATGTCTAAGTATTCAAATATATGAGCCTATGGGAGCCATTCTTATTCAAACCACCACAAATACAAATGTTTAGAATGAGTTAGGGATCCTGCTGGTTTAGTAAAGAGGTTCTTACTCAAGATCCATGACTTCACTAGCCTTGCATAGTAGGTTTCTAGATTTCCAGTACCAGGCATTCATTCCCTCTTGTTGAACAGGTCTGAAGTCCAATTAGAGAGCTGATGGCTACCATCCAAGGTATGCATGCTTTTACCTGTACTGTACCATGCTGGTCATTACTGTGACTCATAGGCAATATATCTTCGTAGGACTACTAGTTGCTTCCCTCTTTTGGGAGCTTTCCTGGTGCCTTCTGCTACCATGGAAGCTAGACCTCAGGAAGGATGCATTCAGGTGTTCCAGCTCAGGGGCCTCAGAGCCCTCTGTCTGAAGTACTTGGTCTCTTCAGCAATAGGTACTTACTTGCTACCTCTGGGGCCAGTCGAGGGCAGATCAATAGCCTGTGATGTTTTGGGAGTCTCTTGGACAACCCCAACCAACAACTCCAAAGAAGACTCCACATGCACACTCTTGGCCTTTTCGGTAGCTTGTTTTTGGCTCTTTGAGTGAGCATTGTGAACCTAGATGAGAAGATTTCATTTAAACCATATATGTGTATTTATACATAGAATTATATGTATTCTAGTTTTTTAAAGGTAGGTAGGTATGATTTCTTAAGACTCTTTCAGATACCCTTCCTCTCATTTTACCCTCCTCTCTTCTTTTTCTTTATTTATCATCTCTTTCCCCCATCCTAATTAGAAACCCCACTTTCACAATCAGATTATTTGTACCCTGCTAATTCTCTCTCTATAGTGTCTCCCTCCTCTATGCCATAGGGAGGGAGCAATAGCCCCTCTTCATCTCCTGGTTTCTACAGTTACTCCAGGATTTGTACTCATATCTGAAGATTTTAAACCCAGAGCCAAAGAGAACACACCATGTCTGTCTTTTCTGGGTCTGGGTTACCTCACTCAGTATGATCTTTTCTAGTTCCATTTATTTGCCTGAAATTTTCATGATTTCTTTTTTTCCCCCTTACAGCTGAATAGTACCCATGTGCATGTGGTAGACACATACCACATTTTCTTATACATTGGTTGGCTTAAGGACGTTTAGGTTGTTTCTATTTCCTGGCTATTGTGAATAGAGCAGCCATAAACTGGAGTAAGTGTCCTGGAATCGGATGCTGAGTCCTTTGGGTGTTTGCCAAAGAGTGGTATATCTGGTTCCTATGGTAGATTTATTTTTTTTAGCATTTTGAGAATTCAAACACTGATTTCTATAGTGACTGTACCAGTTTGCAGTCCCACTAACAGTGCATGAGAATCCCCTTCCCCCCACAGCCGTCCCAGCACTTGTTGTTGGTTGCTTTGTTGGTCTTTGCCATTCTAACTGCCATAAAATGAAATCTCAGAGTTGTATTTACTTGCATTTCCCCAATTGCTATGAAAGATGAATTCTTTTGAGATTTTTTTTTTTTTTTTTTTTTTTTTTTTTTTTTTTTTTTTTTTTTTTTGCTTTTTTGTTTTGAGAATTCTTTGTTCAGGTCCCAGGGCCATTGTTTGAATAGGTCACTATTCATTTTTCAACCTTCGTTTATACCATTTTAATTACCTGCAAGTATTAAGGTCGGTTGAGGAACTAGCAATACAGTAGATTCTAATAGTCAAGGAGCAAGCAAGACAATAAACACAAATAGTCAAAGAACAAGCCAGGCAGTACACAAAGTTCCTTGACCACTCCCGAGATCACTGTTTCTAAGGGCTTATCAGGATGACCAAAGTATCTGAGCCTACTTCCCTGTCCTAGCCCAAAGTCATTTTCATGCCTGAAGCCTACTTCTTTGTTCTACACTATTTGATTTTTTTTTTTTGATCCTGTACTTTTTTAGTTCTTTATATATTCTGGATATTAATCCTCTATCAGATACAAAGCTGGGAAAGATTCTCTCCCATTATGTGGGCTTCATTTTCATTTGTTTGATTTTTTTTTTTTTAAAGCTCCACAGTTTTA
This sequence comes from Arvicanthis niloticus, assembly GCF_011762505.2. Classification (NCBI taxonomy): domain Eukaryota; kingdom Metazoa; phylum Chordata; class Mammalia; order Rodentia; family Muridae; genus Arvicanthis; species Arvicanthis niloticus. The sequence continues at coordinate 42,581,729 of NC_047675.1, read as the reverse complement.
GTTTTGTGAAGTCTCACTTGTTAATTGTTGGCCTTAATTTTGGGGCAAATGGAGCCCCAGTTATAAAGCTTCCTACACCTCCATCTTGTAGAGTATTGTAGAGTATCTTCTAGCAGTTTCAGTGTTTCAGGTTTAATGGTTTAATCCATTTGAAGTTAGTTTTTCTGTAAGGTGATAGACAGTGAGGTCGTTTCCTTTTGCATATGGACGCCCAGTCTCCCCAGCTCATTGGCTGAAGGTGCTCTATTTTGTTTTGCTTAGGTTGTTGGCATTTTCGTCAAATATTGAGAATGGCTGAAGCTATTTGAACTCATATCTGAGTCTTTGAATTTGGTCCATTGGTCTGTATCCAGTACCACGTTGTTTTTATTACTACAGCCCTGTAATACATCTTAAACTCTCGAATGGCGATCTCTCCATCACTGTTCTTGTCCAGGATTGTTTTGGCTCTCGAGGGTCTTTAGTGGCTTCATATGAATTCTAGTATAGTTTTTTTTTTTTATTTCTGCAAAGAATGAGAAGGGATTTTGAGTAAGATTGCATTGAATCTTTGAGTAGCTTTTGATAAAATGGTGGTCCATAATATTAATTCTTCAATCCATGAACATGGGATGCTTTTGCATTTTCTAGTGCCTTTCCATGTTTTTCTTCAGAGGTTTAAAGTTTTCTCATATTGGCCTGTTGCTTCTTTGGTTAAGCTTATTCCTAGATACTTACACACCCCCCCACCCCCCGCACTTTGAGGCTATTGTCAATGTGAGTGGGTCCATGGTCTGTTTCTCTGTATGCTTGCTGTTGGTGTGTAGAAAAAACTATTGCTGTACAAGTTGATTTTGTAACCTGCCACACCACTGAATTGATTATTTCTAGAAGTTTTCTGGTAGAATTTATGGGATCTTTAATGTATAATATAATAGCATCTGCAAAAGACTTTTTGTTCCACCTACTACTTGGAGCACAACATTGAAAAGGGCTGGTCCTAGTGGACACTCTTGTCTCATATATGACTGGAGTAGTACTGACTGCTTCAAGCTTTTCTCCATTTAGGATGATGTTATGTTGGCTGTATCTTTCATATATAGATTTTATTCATTAAGGTGTGTTCCCTCTAGTCTTATATTCTCTGTAAGTTTTATCATAAAGGCATGTTGGATTTTTGTCAAAGACTTTTTCTGTGTCTCTTGAGATCATCATATGCTTTTTTTTGGTCTTTAAGTCCATTTATATTGTTCATTATATTTATTGATTTGCATATGTTGACCCATTCCTGGTTTTCAGGTATAAATCCAACTTAGTCATCGTGGATAATCTTTTTGTTGTATATCTCTTATTTGCAAGTATTTTATTGAATATGTTTGGCTATTTTCACCAGGTTATTGACCTTTGTTTCCCTTCCTTCCTTCCTTCCTTCCTTCCTTCCTTCCTTCCTTCCTGCCTGCCTGCCTGCCTGCCTGCCTGCCTTCCTGCCTTCCTCTCTCTCTCCCTCCCTTCCCCCCTTCCTTGTTGTTATGTCTTTACCTAATTTTGGTATAAGAATGATTCTGGCTTTGAAGCAGAGTTTGGGAGTGCTTCTCCTACTTCTGTTTTTGAGTAATTTAAGATGGATTAAATGTGGGCTTGAGAGATGGCTCAGTGGTTAAGAGCACTGGCTGCTCTTCCATAGATCCTGAGTTCAATTCCCAGCAACCACATGGTGGCTCACAACCACCAGTAATGGGATCTGATGCCCTCTTCTGGTGTGTCTGAAGACAGCTACAGTGTACTCATATACATTAAATAAATAATATTTTTAAAAAGGAGGGTTTAGTGTAGGTCTTCTTTGAAAGTCTGGGAGAATTCTGTGGATCCATCTGATCCTGGAGATTTTTTTTTTTAATGCTGGAAGGCTTTTTATTACTATGTCAGTCTCCTCATTTATTATGGGTCTGTTGAGGTTGTTGATTTCTTGGTTCAATTTTTGTTAGTTTGGCTGAACCTAGATACTCACCTTTTTCTGATAGTTTTTTTCTACCTTAAGAGAGTACAGATGTTTAAAAAAATATTATCTCATAATATTCTGAATTTCTTTGGTGTCTGTTGCAGTATTTCCCTGTCCATTTGTGAGTTTATTAATTTGGGTTCCCCCCTCTTCCCTCCTCCCTTTCTTCCTTCCTCCCTCCTCCTCTTCCTCCTTCTCCCCTTCCTCCTCTTCCTCTTCCTCCTCTTCCTCCTCCTCCTCTTCCTCCTCCTCCTTCTTCTTCTTCCCCCCCTCTTTCTCTCTCTCTCTCTCTTAGTTGGGCCAAGGGTCTGTCAATTTTATTTTCTTAAAGAATCAGCTCTTAGATCCATTGACTCTCTGTATTGTTTTCTTTGTCTCTAAAAGTAATCTTAAGAAAACACTATGGGGCCAGGAGAGATGGCTCAGTGGCTAAAAGCACATACAGCTGATTACCTTCTGATACTATGACTTCTTATCACTGGCTGAATTTGGACTTGGTTTGGTCTTGTTTTTCCAACTTGTTGAGTTCCATCATTAGGCCATCTATTGTGATCTTTCTGTTTTTTAAAATGTAGGCACCGAGAAAGATACAAGTCCTTCTTAGGACTGCTCTCAGGGTGTCTCCAAGGTTTTGTTGTGGTATGGTTTTTGTTTTCATTTAGTTCCAGAAAAAACTCAAAGTCTCTCTCTTGATTTCTTCTTTGATCCACTTGTTATTCAGCAATGGTTGTTTCATCTCCATGATTTTGCATATCTACTAGAGATTTTTTTCTATCAAATATAAGTCCTATTTGTGATGTGGCCAGACAAGATACAAGGAATTACTGTATTTTTGAATTTGTAAATTTTGTTTCATGTCCCAGGATGTGTCTAATTCTGGAAAAGGTTCCAGGTACCACTGAGTAGAATATGTATTTATGGTATTTGGGTTGACTATTCTGTAGATATCTGTTAAGTCTATTTGGTGTATGATGTCAATTTATTATGCTGTTTCTCTGTTTATATTTTGTCCAGTGGTCTGTATATTGGAAAATGTAGGGTATTGAAATCACTTACTGTTCATGGATTGATGTAGTCCACATCTTTAAATCCAATACTGCACTTTTAAATAAATTGGGTGCACTAGAGTTTGGAGCATATATATTTAGGTAGTAATGTCTTCTTGGTTAACTGTTTCCTAGTTTACAATGGAATGTCCTGCTCTGTCTCTTCTGGTTAGTTTTAATTTGAATTATATTTTGTCAGATAGTAGGATAGTGACTTCTGCCTACTTCTGGTTCCATTTTCTTAGAGTACCTTTAGCCATCCTTTTATTCTAAGGCAGTGACTATCTTTAAAGCTCAGAAGTGTTTCTTTTAGACAACACAAAGATGGAAGTTATTTCTTGACCCATTCAGTCAGCCCATATCTTTTGATGAAAGAGTTGAGGTCATTGATATTTAAAGTTACTGTTTAAATGTATGGCTTAATTGCAGTCAACGTGTTGCTGATTTTTGCTGCTGTTGTGTTCTAAGTGGTACTTTATGTTTTAATGATTATGGCTTTGTATTTCTTTCTACAATTTCTTGGTTATTCTCATTTTTCTCTTCAGTTCAAAATGTTGCTTACTGTCCTTTCTTTTGGTTTGGTTGGTTGGGTATAAAAATTTTAGGTTGAAAAGTCTATTCTAGAAAGTTCTCTCTTCTCTTTCTGTTATGACAGATAGTTTTGCTGGGTATATTAGTCTCAGCTGGCTGGCATAGTCTATTAGAACTTGGAATGAGTTGCTTCATGTTCTACTGGCTTTCAAAATTTTCATTGAGAAATCAGCTGTCATTCTGATGTGTTGTTGTTTTTTTTAAATATGACTTGAATTTTTCTCTTGAAGCTGTTCATACACTTTCTCTGATATTTACACTTAGTGTTTTTTTTTTAAAGCTATAATACACTGGTGGATATTTTCTTTTATGATATTGTTTATTTTTGTCTTCTTTCTGTTTCATCTATATATATTGGTGAGTCTTTACTCAGTTTGGAATACAACATAGGGTATTTCATGAATTTGAGTTATTTTATTAAAAGTAATATTGTATGTATGTGTCTGTATATAGATATATTCATGTGTGAGTATAGTGCCTGTGGAGTCCAGAAGTGTGATGTTTTGCATATGCTAGGCTCAGGGTGTGGCCCTGTTAGAGTAGGTGTGACCTTGTTGGAGTAGGTGTGGTTATATAGCCCACTGTGGTTGTGGGCTATAAGACCCTCATCCTAACTGCCTGGAAGCCAGTCTTCCACTACCAGCCTTCAGATGAAGATGTAGAACTCTCAACTCTGTCTACAACATGCCTGCCTGGATGCTGCCATGTTCCCACCTTGATGATAATGGACTGAATCTCTGAACCTGTAAGCCATCCCCAATTAAATGTTGTTCTTCATAAGATTGTTTTATGGTCATGGTGTCTGCTCACAGAAGTAAAACCCTAATTAAAACAAGAAGAGAAGGCAAGCTACTTTGGAGCTGGGACTACAGTCATGATGAGCTGTCTGACACAGCTGCTGGAACCCAAACTTGAGTCCTCTGTAAGAGCAGTATATGCTTTTAGCCACTGAGTCATCTCTCCTGGCCCCACAATGTTTTCTTAAGCTTACTTTTATTTTTGTTCAGTTTCTAGTAATTTTCCCATTTCAGCCATTTGAATTCTTCTATTTCCCCAGTGTTTTAGCTAAAAGTCTGTTAATTTTGTTCATTTCTTCAAAGAACCAATTTTTTCCCTTCCATTTTCTATCCTCTCCTTTATCTCTAGTCCTTGTAATTTTCATGCTTCTGCAGGCTTTAGCTTTATTTTTTGTAGTTACTTAGAGTTTACCATTGGCAACTTATTTGTGACTTTTTTCTTTCTGTGTTTATGTTTATAGCTGCAACCTTCCTTCTCAACCTGCTGTTACTGAGTCCCACTCAGTACTATAGTCTCCTTATTTTATGTTTTTACTTTCATTTGTCTCAAGATACTTTTCAATTTTTTCTCTAACCCCTTGGTAACCCCTTGATTATTGAAGAAAAGGGTATGTAATTTCCATATTTTTTGAGCCACGTAATTTTTTTCAATTAAACTTATAGCTTACTCCATTGTGGCCAGAAAACATACTTTGTGTTCTTTTAATTCTTCAGTTTTGAAATACGAATATTTTATTTATTGTTCAGAAATATCAGACATGTCTACAGTGTTTTCTTTTTTTTCTTTTTTAAATCTTTTTCACCCCTAACTATCTCTCTCCAATTCCTCCCAGGACATGCTAATCCATCTTCCTTTTGACTTCCTCTCCTTTTAAATGATTAGTGTTATTAATAGCTCTGAGCCCATTAATGCTGGTCGTGGAAAGGGTGTGGTACCTCTCTCTCTCTCTTAGTAGTTACCAACTGTCCATAGTTTTTCAGGAAGCTATGGCGTCTCAAGAATACCTCCCCAGTCCATGCTGTCATTTTGACTGGCTCGATCTTGTGCAGGTCTTGTACAGCTAACCACTGCTGCTGTGAATTTAAGTGTGCATCAGCCATGCCATCTCCAGAAGCCAGCATTTCAAAGCTCACATCTCTATCCCTTCTTTGTACACTCATTGTCTACAGTAGATCTGAAGCCTTAGATGAGGGGGATGCTGATGTCTTAGCTGCGACTGAACACTCACTCACTTGTTCTCAACCCTTTGAATCATTCTGAGTCCTTGGCCAATGTTTACTGCACAGGGAAGCTTCTTTGTCCAATATATGGAGCACCACGGATCTTTACGATAAATATATGTTTGTTTTTCAGTTGAAAAAAATAGTAAAGTTTGGTTTGTGGCTCAACATGTGGTTGGTCTATCTTGGAGAACATTCTGTATGCACATGAGAAGAGTATACATTCTGCATTACTGAGTGAGAGGGTATAGATTTATGACATACTTGGTTTGTAGTTTTTCATGTCATCTGGTTCCTTAATTTGCATATGTGTCCTGCCCATTATCGATTATGGGATAGTCAAGTCTCTGTTGCAGTTGCAGAACTGCTTTTCCTTTATATTTTGTCAAAGCTTGGTTTGTGTATTGGTGGACGCTGTTTTTAGGTGCACATACATTTATGACTACTATGTATTCTTGGAGGATCAAACACATTCATCCTTTTGTTTCTTTGGCCAAGTGAATCGGGATGTCGGTGAAAACCTCCCTGATTCCTTCACCCACAAACAAGTCCAGTAATGGATGTAGAGTCTACTGTGGAATGGTCCTTCCTTCTTGTTTTCTAACTTAGATATCTGCTGTGTAATGATGCCTGTTGACTTCACTTTGCTGGTCTTTCTAATTGTGTGCCCCATACTGCATGTTAGCATCTTATTCTGAAGTTTGACCTAGGTTGCACAGAGGAGGATATCAGGCAAGCAAGTGTCAAGCATGAAATAGGAAGTCAAAACACAGCTCATGTTCTTAGTAAAGTTTGGCCATGTATAATATAGTTTTAATAAATAGATCCAGATCACTAACTGAGAGACTTTGGTTAATTTGTAGTGAACTGGAGACGTTGATTCAAATGCATTTTCAAATATCTGCATAGGTTTTACAGGGGAGAGAATATCTGGGAGTCTTCGGTCTGCTATTCTTCCTGGCACCACTCTTGTGTTATTGATTCTTCACAGTCTTATGGAAGAACAGTATGGAAGATTCTGTTAAACCTCTCTCTGTCATTTTCCTCATGTTCAACCCCGTAGGTACAGTCACAAAGGAAAATATGATTATGGAACAACTCCCTTCCAGCTCCATATTATAAATGATTCCTTATTCTATACTTTTGTAGAAACTGAAAATGACCTTAAAAACTGGGAGAGGTGAGACTGGATCTCAACCTAGTTTCAATCTGGTCTCTCTGATGACTGGTGAGGTAGACCATTCATTTTCCATGTGTTTACTGACCATTTCTAGTTAACCTTCTGAGAAGTGTCTGTTCATCTCAATAGCCCGTTTGTTGATTGAGTTGTTTGATTTCTTGCTTATTATTGAGATCTTTACATATTTTACATTTCCAAATATTAATCCTCTGTCAGATGGACTCTTTGAAAAGAAGTTTTTCCATTCTGTAAGCTGCCTCTTTATTCAGTTAACATTTTTTTTTCTGGGCAGAAGATTTTTATTTGTCAATTTTTGTTGTTGTTGTTGTTGTTGTTATTATTATTATTATTATTATTATTATTATTATTACAATTCTGGAGTTCTGCTTAGTCTTGCTTAGAGTCATTGCCCTTGCCTATATTCTGAAGTCTTTCTCTTACATTTACCTCTAACAGCTCCAGAGTTTCGGGTCTTATATGAAGAACTTTGATCCCACTGGAGTTGATTTTTGTATGTGGTGAGATCTAGTTTCATCTTTCCCCATGTGGATATTTAATTTCCCCAGCACCCTTTTGTTGAAGAGGCTGTCTTCTCTTCAATGTATATTTTTGTAAAAAAGAAATCAGTAGGTTGTAGCCTCATGGATTCATATCTGGGTCTTCTATTCTGATCCACTAATCCAGGTGCCTTCTTTTGGCCCAGCACCGTGCCGTGTCTCTTGCTATGATCCTGTAGTATAACTTGAAATCAGGTATAGTGTGATACCTCTGGCATCATTCTTTCTTCTGCTCAGGATTATTTTGGCTGCCCAGACTTTTGTGTTTCCATACAAATTTAGAGACTTTTTATTTATTTATATCCAACGAAGAATTGGAATTCTAGTGGAAACAGTACTGAATCTGTAGATTCCTTTTGGTAGTATAGACATATCTACAATGTTGGTTTTTCCTATACCTAAGCAGGGGAAGCTTAGTCTAGTGTCCCCTTGGGTTTCTTTCTTTCAACCACTCTAGATATATATGTGGAAATGTCTCAAAAGCAAAAGAGAATACAACCCCCACAGACAGACAGACAAACAAACCACCAAACAACAAACTGAACATAAGATTTATCACATGATCCAGCTATACCACTTCCTGGGTTTTTACTGAACTCCACCAAGTCAATACATCATGGAGTCACTCACTCATTAATATCCATGGCAACCCTCTTCACAAAGGCTGTGACATGGAACCAGCATAAGTATCCAACAGCAGAGAGATGGATGAGGAATGTGTAGTTTATATACATATGAAAGTTTTCTTCCAGCCATAAATAAAAAATTGTATTACTTGAAAGAAGATGGATGTTATGGGAAGTATTCATATTAAGCAAATTAATCCAGATTCAGAAAAACCAATATCACAAATTTTCTCTCATTCTTGGTTCATAGATTGCATGAAGATAATCAAAAGCATTTATGTATATACTTTGTAAACTTAGAAGTAAAATAAATGTCAGAGGAACAAGGGGTACTAAGGGGAACAGGGACTATCCTTAACACATAGCCTAGATTGTACAAAAATGTCCTTGTATAGCACAGACCCACGTGCAGTAAGTGCACAGTGAAAATTAAAAACAAAACTATATAAAAACCATTTTAGGACTTTTGTCGAGAATTCACAGAAAGCTCCCAGTCAGTAGAAATGGTAAGATGATCTTCTCCCACCCCTGCATGCAGGTCTTATTTTCTTGAGGTTAAGAGAAAGGCATCTCACCCCTGTCACCTTCCTTATAACGTGGTCTCCAAGTTCTTAGGTGGCGCTAGGTATGAGTCTATAGTTTGACATCAGGTGTATTCACGGGAGCCCCTTTCTCATCTCAAATATTTTAACCAGTTCCCTTTCTCAGCTCTCTGCTTTAAAAGTGAATGCATCTTAGAGATTTAGATTAGAAAGCAAATATATAGTCTCTATAATTTTTTTAAAACTAGGATTTGAAGAGAGGGCTGAGTGTTAATGCTCTACTCTGCTCTGTGCTTGCAATGTAAGGACACGAGTTTAGATCTCCAGAAACCTACATAAATTCTATATGGCCATACAAGCCCACTTGTAACTCCAGCTATGTTACTCATATATGTTTCTGTGTGGTGTGTGCATGTGTGTACATGTGCCTGTAGAGAGACAGAAGAGGGAGTTTGACCTCTGGAGCAGGAGTTACAGGAGGTTGTGAGCCAGCCGACATTGGTGCTGGGAATTGAACTCTGGTCCTCCGCAAGAGAAGTATGTGCTCTTGACAAGTGAGCCATCCCTCTAGTCCTAGTAACAGACTCTAGAGATGACCTCATATATTTAGAAATAATCATATTTGAGGATAATGTACCTTTATTTCATTATTATGCAAAGTCTTACCAGTCGCTCTGGTAGAATTTGGGCATTGGCATTTTAAAACGTGATTGGTGTCTGAATTTTTCCTTCTTTATGTGCATGGTAATTTAGTCAAGGTTAATGTCAGAGCCATACTGATTTTTTTTTAAATTAATTGATTAACCTTTCATTTTCTTCCAGTTTTCAGGGTTGGTCAGTCAGACATTCTCAAAAACCTGTCAGAAAAAAGAAGTTGGTTACATTTTCTGCATCTAGAATATTTTTTGAGATAATTTTGGCAATATTTGTAAATCAGTGAATTTTCCATATTTTCTTCATTCATAACTTTTGAGATTTAATGTCAGTGAGAACACCCATGTATGGTCTTTATTTTAATGAATATCTGAAGAGGCACAAAGAGTCTCTTCCAACATTTTTGAAGTATCTCTTCCCTCCATTTGTTTGCTCCTCCCATCCTGCCTAAGATGGCAGGCCTCCTCTTTCCTGTATCATCTTGTATCACCACATTAATTTTCTTAATGAAATAAATTCTTTGCTTTATTTCTTATTTTACCCACTATGCAGTTGCTGGCTTACCATCATCCATTCCTTCATCTGTTTAGTTGTTTGTACTTTTAATTTTGAAATGTAATATACAAATAAAAGTGATGCAGGTATCCAATGTACTGATTTGATGACCCCACTAAACACATAATTTAAGAACCCCCTCTGTATGACCTATGGCAGCAGGTGTCCCTTCCTCATTCCAGGAGATAATTATTCTTCCAAATTTAAGGTTAATTAAGTAGTTTTACCCAAAATACTTATGGACTCCTTGAGATAAAAGTTGCTTAATTTTTTTTTCAAGACTCTGAACTTCACAGAATTGGAGTCAGACCATATGAATTCCACATTTTGTTTTCTACTCTGCATTCTGTTGTTGAGATTCACTCCTACAGATGTAGCTGATTTTAAAAGTAGATTTGTTGTGAGACTATGTGAATATGCAAGTACACAAAACTATTAAGATACATGATATGTAATATTAAAAAAATGGTGGTTAGTTTTGTCAACTTGTCACAAACCAGAATCACCTGAGTCTCAGTGAGGGGTTGTCTAGATGTAGTTGGCCACATATGGCAGTCTGCAGGTGTTGGGGTGGTATCTTGATTATGTTAAATAAGGTGGGGAGGCCTGCCCACTGTGAGTGGCACCATTCCTTAGGTAGAAGATCTGGAACTGTATAAGAGTAAAGGTAAACAGAGCACCGGTATGCATGCATTAATTCTTTGCTTTTTAATATTTTATTTTCATTAAATAATTTATTCATTCATTTTGCATCCCATTATCCACCCTTCTTCTCCCAGTTGGTCCCCTGCTCCACAGCTCCTGCCAATTCCCCCCCCTCCTTCTCCTCTGAGAAGTGGGAGGGTCCCATCGGGTATCATCACCACACCCAGGCATATCAAGTCACTGTAGGACTAGGTGCATCCTCTCCCTCTGAGGCCAGTCAAGGTGGCTCAGTTAGAACAGGCTCCACAGTGAGGCAACAGATTCAGGGATGCTCCCTCCCTCAAGGGAGTTGTTGGGGGACCCACAGGAAGATCAAGCTGCACCTATGCTTTATATGTGCAGGGGTCCTAGGTCCAGCCCATGTATGCTCTTTGGTTGGTAGTTCAGTCTCTGGGAATCCCCAAGGCTCTAGGTTAATTGGCTATGTTCGTCTTTCTGTGGCGTTCTAATCCTCTTTGTGTCCCTCAATCCTTCCCCCAACTCTTCCACAAGCTCCATCTAATGTTTGGCTGTGGGTCTCTGCTTCTGTTTCTATCAGCTGCTGTGTGGATCGTCTCAGAGGACAGTTATGCTAGGCTCCTGTCTGCAAGCATAACAGAGTATCATTAATAGTGTCAGGGATTGGTTCTTGTCCATGGGATGGGTCTCAATTTGGGCCAGTCATTGGTTGGTCATTCCCTCCATCTCTGCTCCCTGTTTGTCCCTGCACTTCTTGTAGGCAGGACACATCTTGGGTCAGAGGTTATGTGGGTGGGTTGATGTTCTTACCCTTCCATTGGGAGTCCTGTCTGGCTACAGGATCTATATCCCTTACTGCTAGGAGTCTCAGCTAGAGTCACCCCCCATAGACTCCTTGAGGTCTTCCCTCTGTCTCAGGTCTCTGGCACATCCTAGAGATACCCCCCCTACCCACCACCAGTTTCTATTATCTCTTGTTTCCCCTACACCTGATTCCCGCACCCGTCTCCTCCCTCTTCCCTCTCCCACCTAGTTCCCTCCCTTCATCTACCTTCAATATACATTTTATTTCTCCTTCTGAGAAAGAAGACTCAATCATCCTCCCTTGGTCCCTACTTGTTATTTGGCTTCTTTGAGTCTATTGATTATAGCATAGTTATCCTGTACTTTATGGCTAATATCCACTAATAAATGAATACATATTGTGCATGTCCTTTTGGGGTCTGGGTTACCTCATTCAGGTAACCTGCAAAATTCATGATATCTTTGTTTTTAATGGCTGAGTAGTATTCCATTGTGTAAATGAACCCCATATTTTTTAACCATTTTTTTTAGTTGAGGGACATCTTGGTTGTTTCCTGTTTCTGGCTATTACAAATAAAGCTGCTTATGAACATTGAGCAAGTGCCCTTGTAGGAGGATAGAGCATCTTTGGGGTCTGTGCCCAGGAGTGGTAGAGCTGGGTCTTGAGGTAGACCTATTCCCAATTTTCTGAGAAACTGCCAAATGAATTTCCAGAGTGGTTGTACAAGTTTGCACTCCCTCTAGCAATGGAAGAGTGTCCCCCTTGATCCACATCCTCACCAGCATGGGCTGTCCCTTGAGTTTTTGATATTGGACATTCTCATGAGTGTAAGGTGGAATCTCAGAGTCATTTTGATTTGCATTTCCCTGATTACTAAGGAAGCTGAACATTTCTTTAAGTGCTTTTCGGCCATTTGAGATTCCTCTGTTGAGAATTCTGTTTAGCTTTGTACTCCAACTTTTAATTGGGTTATTTGGGTTGCTGGTGTGTAACTTCTTGGGTTATTTATATATTTTGGAAATTAGCCCTTTGTCAGATGTAGGGTTGGTGAAGATTTTTTCCTAATCTATATATAGGCTCTCAATCCTGTCCTATTGACACTGTCCTTTGCCTTACAGAAGCTTTTCAGTTTCATGAGGTCCCATTTATTAATTGTTGATGTTAGTGCCCACGCCATTGGTGTTCTGTTCAGGAAGTTGTCTCCTGTACCAATTAGTTCAAGGCTATTCTCTACTCTTTTTCTACTAGATTTAGTGTATCTGGTTTTACATTGAGATCTTTGATTCACTTAGACTTGAGTTTTGTGCAGTGTGATAAATTTTGATCTAGGAGAGATCAGGGATACAAGACACATACCTAAACACAATCAAGGCAACATACAGCAAGCTAATAGCCAACATCAAATTAAATGAAGAAAAGCAATTCTACTAAAATCAGGGACAAGACAAGTCTATCCACTCTCCCTACCTCTTCAATATAGTACTTGAAGTCCTAGCTAGACAACTAAAGGAGATCAAGAAGGATCCAGATTGGAAAGGAAGACGTCAAAGTACTGCTATTTGCAGATGATACGATAGTATATATAAGTGACTTCAAAAGTTCTATGAGAAAATTCCTACAGCTAATAAATACCTTCAGCAAAGTGGTTTGATACAAAATTAACTCAGAGATCAGTAGCTCTCTTTTATACAAACAACAAATGGGCTGAGAAAGAAGTTAGGAAGACAACACCCTTCACAATAGCCACAAATAGCATAAAATATCTTGGTGTAACTCCAACCAAGCAAGTGAAAGACCTAGATGGCAAGAACTTCAAGTCTCTGAAGAAAGAAATTGAAGAAGATCTCATTAGATGGGAGATCTCCCGTGCTCATGGATCAGTAGTAAAAATGGCCATCTTACCAAAAGCAATTCAATGCAAAATTCCAACACAATTCTTTACAGACAGAGCAATTCTCAACTTCATATGGGAAAACAAACAAACAAACAAAAAACCCAGGGTAGCTAAAACAATCCTGAACAATAAAAGAACTTCTAGAAGTAGCACCACCCCTGAATCCAAATGTACTACAGAACTATAGTAATAAAAAACAGCATGGTGTTGCTATAGAAATAGACATGTTGATTGATGGAATTGGATCGAAGACCCAGAAATAAACCCACACACCTACGGACACTTGATTTTTGATGAAGAAGCCCAAACCATACAAAGGAAGCCGGAGAGCATCTTCAACAAATGGTGCTGGTCTAGCTGGATGTCTGCATGCAGAAGAATGCAAATAGATCCATATTTATCACCTTGCACAACTCAAGTCCAAATGGATCAAATTCCTCAACCTAAAACCAGAGACACTAAATCCAATAGAATAGAAAGTGGGAGATAGCCTTGAACTCATTGGTATAGGAGATACCTTCCTGCCTTTTATTTTTGACTGTGGATTTTATGTGATTAGCTGCCTTAACCCTCCGCCTCCTTGTTTTTTTTTTTTTTTTCAGTACACTGAACTGTGAGCTGAATTAGCTCCTATGATAATGGGATATGATAATACAGAAGCAAAATATAGAAATGTATGGAATCTGTGCACTGCACTGTTCATGGGTATTTGGAATTACTTTGGTTTCTTGTTTTATTTTCCTGTCTTGTTGTGATAAATAGCAACTTTGTAAATATATCTGTAGCTCTCTTCTGGCACATTCATGCCAAACTCTTCAATTTCTGGGTCTTATTGTGTATTCTGTCTACCAGATTATTGCATATTTACTAAATCATTGTCAGAGAATTTGTTTTCTTTCATCTTGTTTTGTTCCTAATTGTCTAGCAGTCTGAGTTGAATGTTCAGTTACTTGTTTTTACATTTGATGTTTAAAAATAAAAAGGAAAACAGAGCCACAAGGTCCTTTCAGAGTATGGTTTTAACTATAGAATTTTATTATGTAGTCCTAAAATATCATACATGTGTTTTCCTGCATGTATGTGTATGTGCCACATGCATGTAGTGACTGTGGGTGCCAGAAGAGGGCAGCAGATCCTTTGGAACTGTGGGTGCTGAGAACCAAACCCTGGTGTTTGTAAGCATCCAGCGCTGCTACCAGCTGAGCCATCTCTCCAGTCCCAATATATTCTTCTAATTGTCATTAAAAAGTAGAATGTGTTTTCAGTTTCTCCTTGTCCTGTTACTGAATGATTATTTGGGAAGTCGTCTTTAAATTTTCATATAATCAGATTAACATTATTTTTGTTTCCTTTTTTGTTGTTTACCTTTTCAGGTTTTTAGACATGATTTATTTAAGAGTATGAAATTTAATTCCTTTCTGCAATGTGATTACATTTCTTTTCACCTAATGTGAGATCAATATTTTATTGATACTTGAGAATGACGGATATCCCCTCGAAAGCACAAAATTCTATGGCAATTTTATGTAAATTATGCACATTGATAACTGAGCTGTGAAATAAAGCTTATTAATTGTATCAGGAAAATTGCTTAGATGTTGATTGGTTAGCCTATGATAAGACTTATTTATATTCCCAGGTTTATGTTAACACACAGAGAAAAATCACTATAAATAGTGATTATATTTAAAATTATTTATAATATTTTAGTTTATATTTCTGGTTAATCATGATTTTTTTCTTTCCTTGGGTTTGATTATCTGTATAATTTCTTATTTCTAGGGGGTGTCCTGAATTCAGTAGTGCAGTTTTACTTTTGAGTAGTTTGACTGTTAGTGTTGTGAAAGTTTTTTGTCCTAGCTCTGACTTGCATCTCATTTGTTTATGCTATGAGCATACATTTGCTTGGTACGGTATGATTTGTGTGATCCCCAGGTAATGATTTTGAGTTTTGTATCAATCATGTCTTTGTGTTTTTAGCCTTGCTGTGAATCAGGATGCTTCTCTGTCGATGAAGGAGGATATTAAGATTTCTGTTCTGATTGGGGTATACCGATTTTTCCTCATACTTTTGCCAACTTTTATATTGTGTATTGTACAATAGTTTGTCCAGTGTTTACACTATGGAATTTGAGTGTGTGATGTTAGGCACATACAAAATTAAAACTTGTTCTACTCCTAGAAACCTTGTCCCTTTGCCATTATACAAAGGGATTCTTCTTAACTGTAATAACAATTTTTTGCCTTCCTCCTCTCATGTGGGACAGGGTCTTACTATGCAGTTCTGACCTGCAACTCAGTATGTAGACTAGGATGGCCTTGAATTCACAAAAATCCTCCTGTTTCTGCCTCCTGAGTACTGGGATTAAAGGTTTATGCCATCACACTTGACAAATTTTGTCTGTCTTTTCTGATTAGTGAAGCCATATGATATTGTTTTATTTTTTTTGCATGACATGCATTTCCCTGTCATTTTACATGTGTATTTTCTATATGTAGATGTTCTCGCTGTATTTTTATAAACGGGCTATAATTAGATTCTTTACATTACTGAGAGCCTTTATATTTTGATTGGGAATATTAGACCATTTATACTTAATATAGTTGTGTGTATATTTGGATTTAAAAAATCATACTGCATACCTTTTTTACCATCTTTTATTTCTTTTTTATTGGTTATTTTATTTATTTTCATTTCAAATGTTATCATATTTTATTAATATAGTATCATAACATTAATAATATGTGAGTATTCTTGGCTCCTTACTCCCAAATCATGTGTTGTTTCAGTTGAGTTTCTTGAGTAGCAAGTGCAGAGCATATTAATCAAATGAAGCTTGATTAATATGAATTGGTTGAGTGTCTTTGTCACTCAGAAGCTTGCACTAATGCTATAGTCTGGAACATTCTCCTGTCTCAGATCTGTGTTCCTTTATTACTTTGCATTACATAATCTCTCCCATTTCTCCCAGTGTGTATGTGTGTGCAGAACCCTAAAGATTCTGTCCCAGGTATCTGGGCATATTACATAAGAAAGAATCACATTCCTTCTTCTCTTCTTCTTTGGCTTTATATCATGCCATTTTCTCTCTACCGTGAATCTACCTTGAACCCTCCCATTCTCTCTATTAATTTTTCTTTCTCTAAAAAACTGAAGACAGTCAGTGGAGAGATCTCAGAACACTTCTGTCCCCACATCCCTACAGGAGCGTATATTTCTTTGATTTCCTTCTTTTACTCAATTTTATTTTTGGTGTAACCTTTTGTTATTTCTCCATCTCTGCCCTTGCCACTGAAGTTATTTTCTGCATTATCTCTCGATTTCCTTTAGTGAGTTGCCCTTCATTTTTGTTTTCTTAAATATCTATAAGTCACATTCATTATGACAGTTTGTTTACTTATGTTATTTGTGTCTAAGTGTGAATGTGTGCAATGGCGTATGGATTGAGGTCAGAGGACTACTTGCCAGAATTGGTTCTCTCCTTTTACAATGTGGGTTCCAGGCATGAGATTCAGATTGTAGGGTTTGGAAGCAAACACCCTTATCCATTGAACCATCTCTCCAGTTCCCAATTCAGTCCTTTAAAAGTTTTACACTTTATTTTTTAAGGTAGAGCCTCATTATTTAGCCAATCCGGAACTCACTATGTAGACTCAACCAGCCTCACAGAGGTGCTTGCCTCTGCCTCCTGAGTGCTGGGACCTGGGTATCCATCCCATGTGCAGTCACCAAAGGCAGATACTGATGTGGATGCCAGGAAGTGCATGCTGACAGAAGCCTGATATAGCTGACTCCTTAGAGGTCTTCCAGAGCCTGACATATACAGAGGCAGATGCTCACAGCTAACCATTGAACTGATCAAGGGATTCCCAATGGAGGAGTTAGAAGACTGAAGGAGCTGAAGGGGTTTGCGGCCTCATGGGGAGAACAAGAATATTAACCAACCAGAGCCTCCAGGGTCTAAACCACCACCCTGGGAGCATATAGGGAGGGACCCATGGCTCTATTTGTATATGTAGGGGAGGATGGCCTTGTTGGGCATTGGTTGGAGAAGAGGTCCTTGGTTCTGTGAAGACTGGATACCCCAGTGTGAGGGAATTCGAGGGTGGGGAGGTGGGAGTGGGGAGGTGGGTGGGGGCACATCCTCATAGAAGCAGGAGGGGGGATGGGATGGGGAGTTCTGGGTGGGGGGAATGGGGAAAGGGGATAACATCTGAAATGTAAATAAACTATCCAATAAAAAATTAATTAAAAAAAAAAAGGTCACGTACTCCCGTGGAGCAGAAGCTTGGGAGATTCTTGGGAGCCCCACCTGCCACTATAATCATGAGTCAACGGTTTCTGAGAGTGGAGACTCTGACCAAACTGCAGAAAGAAACATACTTGGACCTTGGAGATACCTGCAAACTGCATGAGATTTTTGTGTTCTCAGGAGTGGTTGGTTATCCACATTGGGTAGGCTTTCAGGTGATACAACTGCTTTTGATCTATTCCTGATCCATGTAACTACCCCTCACACATTCCTGTTAGTAACCCAGATAAAAACTCCTTGGTTCACCAAAATGGACAGTGGTACTAAAATAAAATAAAATAAAATAAAATAAAAATAATTGATGTGTGCAACCATGCCTGGCTCCCACATCAATTCATTCATTCTTAAAGGGTGTTTTCTCATTGTATGAAGAGCTAGCTATCAAATTGCAAGTATTTCCTCCAGGGAACAGAAGATACTATTCCTGTGCCTTTTGACTGACCTTATATCTGCTGATGTTTTCTGGACTGAAGGATTGATGGGGTAGTTTGTCATGTTAGGGTTCCTCATGAATTCTGCATTCTTCCTTTTTTTTTTTTTTTTTTTTTTTTTTTTTTTTTTTATTTTTTACATGTATTTTGAAACCCAACTTTATACTTTGTTTATTAATTACTTTTATTTCCTATTTTATTCTTTTTTTATTTCACTCATCTTTCCATTTCCAAATTTTTCCCAATAATCTGTGTTGATCTTAAAACCATTCCTTTGTGCAGTTTTTACTGTCTGTTTCTTTGTTAAAATTCTCCATGTTGTCTTTTAGCTCTTTGAACATGTAAAACCCATGTCTGGCATTTCCCTACATGGAGTCCCTGAGGGTCTTGAACTGTCTGTTATTTCTTCTGGCTTTTATTAACACTGTCTTCTCTCCTCATGTGTCTGTGTATCTTTGGTTGAGTTCTTGGCATCTTTGATTTATAAAGGAATTTTTGTAGACCTAAATCGAGGGCTGTAATAAGTTTATTATTTTTCTAGATTGAGTTTTCATTTGCTTTTGCAACAATCCCTTAAAATAAAGGATGATCTCAAATCAGTGGAGATTTTCTGGGCCTTTCTGATGAATCTAAGCAGGGGCTTTTGAGAGGCCGGCTTCATCCCCACGTCTCCGTCAATGCCTAGGGCAGACTCCCATTTATGTTATCCTCTCAGCTGACTCTTCTGGTCCACAACATATACAATTCTGAATCCACCTCCTGGCTTTTCATTTCCTTCTAAATCTTTACTATATAAATGCAGTTGCTACAGTTGCGTGTGGGTGCGTGTGTACATGGAGGCCCTAGGTCGATACCACAAATCATTCTTTAGTGATCTGCCTTCCACCTTATTCACTGAGGTAAGACCCTCTCAATCAAAGCCAGAGCTTGCCGATGTGGCTAGTCTCATTAGCCAAAGTGTTCTGGAGAATCCCTTCGCCTCCACCCTCCCAGGCTAGAATCATAAGCTGGCG